>NW_019384589.1:112695-218337 GCF_000671375.1 Centruroides sculpturatus | reverse complement strand
TTCATCAGATTGTATCTGATATTTAATTTTTAAACATTTTCCTCGACAAAAGTAAGAAAATAAATAAATAAAATCAAGTAAAAATGTTAACAACTTTAACTTAACAGCATCCAGTTACTTAAATATAAAAGTCTAGGAATGAGTTGTGTAACTTTCCGGAAAAAAAAAAAAATTAAAATTACGTGTGGTGCCATCTGTTACTAGGTTTTATTATAAAAGTTTTATATTATTAATTATTATGAAATGACAAAAATTTTAATTTTGAAAAATTGTAAATGATAATAACGATTAACTCTAATGGAGATTTGAAACACGATCCCCTCTATCTCTCCTAACTGTCGATGTTTAACTACCAAAATTCAACAGCATTAATACTCCTAATACATAAACCTTCCTGCAAAATTTCAGAAGTTTTTTGACAAATGGAGCAGGAGTTATTAATAAATTAAAAAATTAAGGTTTAAAGTGGGTAAACCAAATCGCCCTTTCTCTTTCTCTTTTCTATTTTCTCTTTCACTCTTTCTCTTTTTCTCTCTCATGCACACATACATCTACACGCACCTATATACACACACATACGTACTCTCTCTCTTTCTCTATTACTTCACTCTTCCCTTTTTTTCTTCACGCAATCTTTCATCTCTTTTCGCTCCACTCTTTTCCGCCCCCTCTTTCCATTCTCACCATTCCTACTTTTTTCTCTCTCTTTTACTTATTACTTTTCTCACTTCTCTTTCTCCTATCCTTCTTTCTCACTTCTGCACGCTCCCATTTCTCTTTTTCTCTTTTACCTTTCTTACTTCCCTTTCTCCTTTCCTTCTTTTTCACCTCTGTATTCGCCCTCTTCCCTTTCTCTATTTTCAATTCATTTACTTCTTTTTCTCTCTTTTCAACTCTCTTTCTCCTATATTTCTTTCTCACTTCTGCACTCTCCCACTTCTCTTTCTCTATTACATCTCACTCACTTCCTTCTCTCTCCTCTCTCCTTCTTTTCTTTTTCTTTCATTTCTCATTCTTCCTTCTCTCTCTTTTTAAAATTCATAAAAACTTTGTAAGTAATTTTTAATTAATAATTATTTTTAATTTTTAAACGTATTTCTATAATTAAAGAAAATTAATAATAAATTAGGTTCGATGATACAGAGTGGCTGACGTAAGTTACATCAAACGAAATTATAATGTTCAAAAACGTAATTATAGCGTTGATTGATCAGCATTTAATGATTTATAATTAATTAGAACTTAATTAGCTTCATTAAATTAAGCGATTATTTTTGATAAAGAAGATAATTATAAAAATAAGATCATTATCTTCTTCCTCTTCTTCTCATAATCGCATCTTAAGAAGACGAAGCAAAAAAGTAAAGATTTTTAATGTTTTTTTTATAATTATATTTAACTTTTTAATACTTTTTTCTGCTAAATTTTGTAATTTACTACATTTTATTTTATTATTTTGTAAAAAGTAGCAGAGATATAAGCTCAGAAACATTCCTAAAGGTATAATAATAATATTAAGGGAAGGGAGGGCAGGAGGGAAGGTTTAACTTTATAATGTAAAAAAAAAAAAAAACATAAAACAACATAATATAAAGCTTTTATTTTATGTCTGTTTAGATGTTTATATCCTCAATTAATTAGATAAATTGAAAACAGAAATCAAAATAATTGGGCGCGGGTAACATGAAAACAATTCCATCTCGCCCAAATGACCATTGCCAATAATAATATCAACGCTTTAAAAATCCTCGAATTTTTTTCCTCTTTAAATATCAGTTCATTCAATCTATCCCTAATAGTTACTTTGTATAAAAGCAAAATGGTAATATTTACCTTGTAGTTATAAATAATAACACTGCAAAAGTTTAATGCTTGAGTAATAATCTGCTGCGAAATAAGAAATACTTGAACACGTCATTTGGTGGCACCAACCGGTCTGAATCGCCGTTCCTAAATACAAGATATCCGGGTGTCTCTGTGTGCATGGAGTTCGGGTGCTTCGTCGCGCGGTTCGGAGTGGGTAAGTAGTTTCCATCTTGCCCACCCCTTCCATCTTGCCCTCCCTTTCCCTAATAATAACAAAATTATAAAATTATTATTGTAATTTATTTATATACCATTAGTCGTGAGTTCAGACCTCTCTCACTCTTCTATCCCTTTTCATTTTTTCCTGTCTCTCCCTTCTTTTTCCTCCCTTCATCACCTTTTCTCCTTTTCTTCTATTTCTCTTTCTCCCCTTTCTCTAACATCCATAAATGGAGACTTTCGGGGGAAAACCTGGATTTTTTTCAATTATTGTATTATAAATAGTATTTTCTGATGATTATTTTTCTTATATACACTAAGATCAAGACAGAAATCACGTAGTTTAGTTAGTATTTAATTCGAACCCACGACATTTCAGATACAAATTGCGATGGACATTTACGGTATTTTTGCTGTAATAAATCCTGAAGTATTACATAAAGAGATTTAAAATGAATTATTTAATAAAAGAAAGTCTTGAATTCAGACCCTACTTACTACCAACCATGAAAACATTTATTTTGAGCTCATTCTTCACACGAATGCTTCAATTGTAAGAAATTATTTCTTCATGAAATATGAGCTAAATTTCTGATTTATTTATTACGATTTTAATTTTTAATGTATAACCGAAATAATTAATGATAGAGAAGATTACAATTTATTCATTAAGCTTACTTTACCTATTATTTCATTTATTCATTACCTAACCACTACGTTATTCATTTATATTAGCAAAGATTTCAAGTTAAACTATGTTAATTGCAAATGATTTCTTGTACAAAACCAATAATATAAATTTAGTTTAACATAATTTTAATTATTGTATGAACGGAAATGAACATATTCTCATAGTTTAAGATTGTCTTAGATGAGAGAAATCCCATAAGTTATGGTTGAGACATTTGAAATTAGTGGTTACATACCGTTTCGCGGTGAATGCTGATTCTTTTTAAGTCCTTTTTGGGTCCTCTGATCCAAGTTTTTAGATGCATTATATAGATATAGATATAAAGCAAAAATACTAGTAATGAGCAACGTGTTGAGGTGCCTAAGAAAGTGTGCCCATCAGTTGCTGAGTGGTTAATCTTAAGAGAAAATCAGTTCTATCTATTAGTGGTCATGTACAACACAGTATGCAGCATAGTATTATCTTGTGTATAAATTTGTACATTTGCTTCCATAGTGATTTCCTCATGGAACCAAAAAATACTTCTCGTAATTAATTACACATTAATATCAGATGGCAGCGCCTGTTACTTCATTTCCAAGCACCAATGCTTGGAAACGAAGTAACAGTATCACTTTATATACACGACACACGTTTACATATTAAACAAAACCCTATTTTCTTGTTTAATACGAGATATTATCGGTTACTAAATCGATTTTATGGAAGAAGTATCGATTACTGTTGATTAGAGACTTCTGCTATCATTTATCTTGTTTCTCCTCGCATCATCCAGAAGAAACTTTAGCAAGTTTTCACATACAAAACATGAAAATAAAATACAAATTTTAACAAATAATTCGTTAAAATTGTAATTTACCGTTCAATTAATTGCTAATTAACGTTACATTTTATCAAATAAATATAATTAAATAAAATTAGAAGCAATTCCTTAATTATAACTCCTAGATTTTGTTACAGATCATACAATTTGTGACATGTAAGTTTACAAAGTCAATTATTGACTTTGTAAAGTTATATGTTGTAAATCGTGTGATGAGTATCGACCTTGCAATCTACTTGTTAACTTACTTTAAGCACTAGAAAGTAATGAAACATGTTCGAGATCCTCTCTACCACCATAAATCAATGAGAGTAAACACTTTTTTCCCTAGATTTCTTCTGCAATTATCTAGTATCTTTAATGAAAAACTCATTTCTTATCCTCCCTGGACAATTACTTTTATCATATTTTTGTTACAGACAAAGTAAGTTATTAAAAAAATAACACTGTAAGTGATAAGATAAGTCTGTTTACTTAAGAACTAATGCAGTAATTGTAGTAAATATAACTTACTAATGATTATAGTGTCAGTAAATTATGCATAAAATGCATGTGACACATGGCTAATTATGTTTAATTTTAGTAATTTAATTGGAAGTATTTTAGAAGTATTTACAATGAAATCGGTGTACGATATATTGTAAGAAAGAGAGTCTTTTGGGGTACACTTGAGCAGCTGAACCCTCTTCTGTCTTTAAAACATTTTACTATCTGAGACATATTGTTTCTTTTCTGCATCCTTCTGAAGATTTTTGGGCCTGGAACATGGCATGAGGATAATCTATTAGCCTATACACAAGTTTGACAGACCCTGTGACAATTGCAAGGTGTGTACCAGGCACCAAATCTTGTATATATGATAGTTATCTGAACCCTCTCCTTGACGTATATTATGCTTCACATTAGTCACGTGTGAAAGTAAAAAAAATGGCACGTGTTATTGCATGCAACCGTATCGAAATGAATTGCATATATACGTTACTCACGCCATACACGCATTCGAAAATAGGAAGTGATTTATCAATCACCCTGTATTATAAATTAGGTTACGTTGTATATCCTTTTGAGGTTCCAGTTTAAAATACAATATACAATATTAACTTGGCTACATGTATGAAGTGAAAAGTAGTAAAAGGTATTAAATTGTTTGATTATTGAGCTGTATTGCACTTATACATTCTCACTATCGCCAGTTTGTATGTCTGTGTGTATTTCCTTAAACACAAAAACGAATTGGATAGATGGAAATCGATAAGGAAAGCTTAGCAGATAGAAATCCCAATTAATTATACACGAACTTCCGCTCTGGACCGGATGTCACATGATTATTTTTAAATTAAAAGAGGATTAAAACTTGAGGTCTAGTATTGTGACGATTCACAATAAATAGTTCTTATATTAATTCTGTATATTTTAAATAAATATATTCAATTTTTCTAGAAAATAGCACTTGAATATTTATTAAATCAAACAAGAAAATAACGTAATAATAAACATTAATATTAATGTTTTCTACATAAAATTTTCTTTTTACGTCATACTTTTCTAAGCGTGTCAAAAGTTTCGTTAAGTATTTTCAAATGATATCATAAATTATTTATATTTATAAGAAAGGATAATATAAAATTTAATATTAACAAAGGCACAGAAGAGTGCAGAGTCTCTACAATGAAGATCTGATTAAAAATAAAACAGTGACAGCATTATCCAGGTAATAAAGAAAACTAGACTGTGATAAGCTGGTCATGTGGCTTCTCTTGACTAGACTAGGCACATACATCAGCTCCTTAAAGGCACACCAATAGGGAAGTAATTTCGGGATATGCCAGAGCAATATCTCGAGAATTCAGGTGTTATACAAACGTAAGCCTGAGAAACACCACGTGACTAACTACCATGTTTTAACCACTCTATCAGTTGTAGTCTCATGATCTTTAAGTATACGTAATGTATAATTAATGTAATGTTATTAAGTCTGTTATAAATAATATGACTGCTGTATACGTGTACAGATCTGTATAGATCTTGACCCTTCTTATCGAAAATACAGCATTTATTTAAAGACAATTCATCAGTCTCTTTATATAATAACCTTTATTTATTTATTTATAGACCCTAAAATATCATTAGACATTAAAAAAAAAGGAATTCGAACTGATGATAAATACGTAAAATTACGTGAAATATTAAACTTAAATTTCTATTAAATTGAATAAATAACAATTAAAATAATACAAAATATTAAATGAACGTTATTTAGAAATTCTATAAATAATATTTAATATTTAATTTAAAAAAAAAGGAATGTGAGAATATGTTGAATTAAATTCATTGAAAGTCAACATTTCTTCCAGAAAATTCAATTCTGTAGAGAATAGAACTTCGAAAAAGTGATAATAAGTATTTATAGGATTTAGTTAAGCTTTTCTAAATTCTAGTTTAGTATGAGTATTAAAAGAAGTATATATATATAGATAATGGGGTATTGAAGATATTAATTTTGTATTCTTTATATACATTCGTTACATTACCCAAGCTCTAAAACTACAATTATATCGTGTTTGATATATTGTTATTGGCTATCGTACGTAATTTATTTTTTTTCTGTCCTAAATACTATTTTATTCTGTTACTTTATGTATTTACTTTTACGTACTCTATGATTAACATTATTTACTTTATATTTTTTCATTCACATTATCTGCTCAGTATCCTACTGGGACCTTCTCTGCTCTTTCTTATCCTCTCACTCTCTTCTTTCCTTTAGTGTATACCTTTGAATAGACTCTACAATTCAATAGCATCACAGATTGAGATCAGAGAAAAGAAGGAAAAAATTTTGTAAATAATTCAAGCACTTATATAAATGAATATTTATGTATTATGTAGTTAATGCGAATATTATCAATGTAACAGAAAAAAAAACATGCAGTGTATATGTACTAAAGTGGATTTAAAAATCTTTAGAGGGGGTGAAGAAAGAAAAAAAGTACGCCTTTACAGGTGTTTACTCAGGAGAAACCTCTAGAATGGAGTGCAGCTGCATCCCGTGCAACTCCCTAAATCCTCCCCTGTATATTTAAATACACAGTATTTTTTGAATATTTAAGTTTTTCTCATTATCATACGAATTGCAAAAACTTCTATTATCAAGCTTTTAATCAGTAGTTCTCATTGTTAATGTCTATTGATTTGATTTGTAAAAGTTTAGGCAAGGAAAATAATATTTTTTTTTTATTTATAAACAGGTGGCGCTAATATAGAATTATCTAAAGCAGCGCTGTCTCTCTAGCGCCACCAAGCGACTAATCGGTTAAAGTTGTTGGGTTGATAAATTACTAGATATCATTTGGTATTGAATGATAAGAAATTCTTATTCTCTATTAATTAATATAGGAAGGGGATTAATGGAAATAAGGGAACTTCTTGTTTAAAAGGTTATAATCCTACAAATAATTTTAAAGTGGCGCCATCTGTTATGATTTTATACAATCTCTTAACCGAATTTATCAATGGATATTAATGGTAATTACTTATTATTAATAGTGAATTCGCCTTAATTTATTATATAATTTATGGTAGAGGATGATGCCATTAAAATTTTTACTAACTTAATTTGTAAGTTGAGCATTAGTTTTATTTTTAAATACAATTAATTATTATTAATCATTATTGTGAGCTTGACCGAACTCATGATGGATATGGAAAAAACGCCTTCCTACACTTTATGGTTGTTGTTAACATTGATATTTCTTTAATTTTTTTTTTATATTTTAAGGCATAGCAAATGAAAATTCTTCGGTCGATTTACTTAGAAATGAAACAAATTAATCTTCTCGAATGTTTACACTTGTACTTGTTTGTGGGTTAGCGCCTCGCCAACAGACTGGCCACGGTCAGATGGCCCATGTGTAAATTCTTCTTTTTCATGTGCCATGTCAATTCACCCTGACGTTGGCGATTAACCTAGCGCAGGTTAATTGTTGATTAATTTTGCGCGAAAGTGATTCCTGGGGGAAATGAGTATCAGAATGGTTCCCCCTCGCCTTCTCTGGATATTCGGTGTTATGAGAAGGAGGAATGTCTTCATGGAGGTCTTTTTAAGGGTAACTGGCACCTATTTATGTTTCAAAGAGGTGAAGAAAACACTGAAAACTCCTCGTCCTGGCGAAGCACGAACTTACGACCGTACTCCCAGTGTTCAGAGAACAGAAACGCTTCACCACTGGTGGGCCACGTGTAAATTAGCGAAGGATAATTTACAAAAATGTAATAAATTACCATATTGCGTGTCTTCTTATTGATCGGTTTTTAAGTATAATTTTAAGTATAAAGATTATTTTACGTTCAAATTAATTATTTTAGTTTTTTCCACCCTGTTGGAATCAGCAAGAGTTTTTCAGTCATGACCATCGTGAGTTAGGCCAGATCCCAAATTGGGATACTGAGGGATGAGGGGTGGGTCTCTTGTGAAATAATATATTTACTTATAATTATTATAATTTAATTTTTGTATATTGTTTTTCATAGAAATTCCATCAGACATGTAATTATTTTGAACTTCAACTATTGGGTTGTAGAATAACAACAGTGATGCCTAGTGATGAAGAAGATAGAAGAGGATAAATTCTGATGAGAAAACAATCCCTTTTATCCACAATAATGGGACAACATTATTCATCAATCCTTTGTATTTCTTTATTTTTTCAGGTAATATAGAACAATTTAGAAATGTTTTATTGTAATAACTGACAAAAATTAAATGTACATAAGTAAATTAAGTATACATTTATAAATATATTTTATTATATTTAATATTAATTGAATGCAATCATAGAACTTCTCTTTATAACTAAAACAATCACTTTAATTGTAATATATATGCCTAATTTCACCAATAAATCTGTTTTTCCACCCCTCAGACCCTACCTCTTTTAGTTAAAATGGCAAGAGGTGATGTAAATATTGCAGCTTCTAATAATATCTACTGTCGAACCGAAAGGAAAATTAAATTGAATTATGTTTCTTATCGTTACGACACTTGTGCAAGATGTTACGATTACTTACCCGACTGGATATTTTTTAATATAAGCTTCAAGTTTGTGTAAGTTTATTTGGGTATTGTATGGCACTATAAGTCAATATTTACACTTAAAGAATCCTTGTTTCTCTAGGTATAAGGGCGATGGATATTTATATGATACTAAAGATAATACACGATATTTACCCGATCCGAACAATAAGAGTAACCCAATTCTGTCCACGTTTTCATCGAAAAAATTCATTGAAAAATGGGTAGAGTGTTGTCAGGCTGCACTTAATTGTTGTGAAGAAATGGTAAGGAATCCAATGGAGTTTAATGGTAGGTGTACAATACCCATATTAAATTATATATTTCAATTTAAATTATTCAATTATATTTATTAATTGTATGCAGGAATCTATTGTCCGAGAACTTGGGATGGTTGGCAATGTTGGCCTGATACTCAAGCGGGAACTAACGCTGTTGCACCCTGTGCCAAACATGTTTATTTTAAAAGTGAACCTCCTGCATGCCCACGTAAATATATCGTATAAGCGTAACATTATTCAAGCCTCATTTAAAAGAAATTTGACAACCAATGGGCAGTGTCAGATTTATGTTTAGTGTGATCCTTAAGCAGAAGCACCGAAGAGAACTTGTAAAATGTGCTTTTTATGATGAGATTCTAATTGAATTGTATTGATGGAAGAAAACAGAGCAACACATGGGTGATCAGCTAATGGGGTGTTTTTGTGGAAAAATAAGTGTTAGACACGTGGAAATTCACATGGCTAATGTTTTGGTCAAGTGCAAACCTGTGATCTACCAGTGTTCAATGGTCTTATCCACCCGGCCACTGAAACGTTCAAGATGAGGTTTGAAATGACGGCCTAAGCCATGGATTATCTATCGTATATGTAAATTCGACACTGCTCTTGGTGTAACAATTGTACCACAACTGTAGTTAGTACTTAGTGACTTAGTTTATTATGATATAAATGTTAATTGTTAAATTAAAATTAACTATAGGTTACGCAATAAAAGAATGTTTGCCCAATGGTACTTGGTATGTCAACAATGAATATAATAACGAATGGACCAATTATGGAAACTGTGGACGTGTTAATGTATGTCTCTATATGTAACTTTTTTAAAAAATTTCTACAATAATAGGATTCATAATAGGATCAATAGGACAATAATAGGATCAATTCATTTAGGAAGTTAGAAGATTGCTGTACTTTCACATTATCACATACGCTATTTCAATTGTTTTTCTGATCCCCGCATTAATAATATTCATGATCTATAAGTAAGTCTATCAACTTATGTATTATTTATCTGATTTTAGTGAGTATAACAAATAAATTTCTTCTACAGACAATTGCAAGTACACCGAATAACAATGCACAAGAACTTATTCGCTTCTCTATTTCTGAATGGTATTTTTGTAATTTTATTCAAGTCTATTGTTATGCTGGACGAACTTGACAGCACTACCGAAGAAAATACAATTCTGGAAACTAACGAGGTTAATTTATGAATTTTATACACAGGGTTGCCAGAATTGAACTTTTCCTATTCAAAGCAGTCTGTAGCCGTAACCAACAGGCGTATTGACTCCAAAATTTGTATACAGACTATGAAAAGTATGCTGAAAACAATTTTACATTGAGCAAACATTGAGCAACATTCTTTACAACGATAAACAGTTTGTGTACAAGGCATGCCCCTTGATCAAGTACTACTTTACTATACAAATTTTGGTGTCAATACACTTATTGTTTGAAGCTTAAGAATGCTTTGAATAGAGGCAATTTAATTATGGCTACTCTGTGTTATATTGAAAAATTCTCTATATGTATTTAAGTTAATGCTATTGTATGTAATTTTAGGTAGGGTGTAAAATATTGTTAGTCCTGACAAAATATTTTCGTATGACCAACTACATGTGGATGCTTTGTGAAGGATTTTACTTACATAAACTAATTGCTGCGGCTTTTGCCGAGCAGAAGAGTCTTATAATGTTTTACCTGATTGGATGGGGTATGTATTAATTTCTTCAAAATGACTAAAGGATCATTTACCTTATTTATAAAACGTCATGTATATACTTTATAATTAGTTTTTCCTGCTATACCAGTTTCTATTTATGTGACATTAAGGAAGATATATTCAGATGAGAGGTGAGTATTTCAATAAACCTTGATATAAACATTATTAATTTAATATTTGAGATGATACCGTTGGCCCTCGATATAACGGATATAGCGATTGTATATTGTATCTTATTTATAATCAAGTTTACACGAGGTAGCAGCCTGTGTTGTAATAGGAGGAAAATTAATATTATCTAATATCTTGTTCTTCTTGTCTGGGCATTGGGCACTGACTAAATGGTCCCAAACGTTTCCAAAAACTGTATAGGGGAGAAGAAACGAGAACTGATAAAGTAATTATGAAGAGGATGTAGATGAGAATGGAGAGAAAGCTAATATGGCGAATTGGAGAGGAAATGAACGATGAGATGAGATGATTGGTGCGAAGATGCTGAAGAGTACATGATAATGAGAGATTACCTGCGAGGAGAACATTAAGCAGGGATGTTAAGAATAATTTAAAACTGCTTAATAACAATCACAATTTAATATTCTTAATTACGATAATTTTACTAAATTGAGTAAAATAGAGGGTCAACACTGTTTAAAACCACGTCAATAAGCATTTATTTCAATTATTCGCAGGTGTTGGGCAATCCCAGAAGAAACGTACGAATGGATAATGAATATACCTAATTTATTAAGTCTTCAAGTATATCCAATTCTTTTTATAATAATTATTATAGAGAATCATAAACTAAGTTTTAAAAAATATATATATTTTTTTTAGTTGAATTTAGCATTTCTCTGTAATATCATCAGAGTTTTAGTTACGAAACTTCGAGCCACTCATGCAAATGAACCAAGCCAATATAGGTAATATTCAAAGAATAATTAAACATTTATTCTTTCAATAAAGAAACGAATGTATAAAATCTTAAAATAACTTTTATTTTATGTAGGAAAGCCGTTAGAGCGACATTAATTTTAGTTCCATTATTTGGCGTCCATTTTATTCTTGTGATATATCGTCCACAGTCTGGAAAATGTGAAATTTTAGAAGCTTATACATACATTAGTCATGCTATGGATGGATTACAGGTATGAATAAATTACATGTTTTAATTACATATAAATTTACACATGTGATAACTCTTGCAGGGCTTGCTAGTTGCTGTAATATTCTGTTACATTAACGGAGAGGTAAGATAACTTTGATATAAGTATTCAGTTTAATTATTATTTCATGTATAAAGTTGAAAATTTAAGTATTTTCAATACGTAATCTTAAATTTTACATAGAGTATAGTGTTAAAAGGAATGATATTATGAGAATTTATATATAAAATTGAATATTTTTAAAATTTTCTTTGATGTATACTTTACAGGTCGTCTATTTATTAAAAAGATCGTATCAAAGGTATAACCTTCGTCAAGGAGGAGAAAGTAGAATTTGGAGTAGCATAACCATGAAGCGAATGTCTACAACGACTCACATATCATCTGTAGGAGAAACTCAGCTACCAAAAAATCGTATGGAATTCGTGAAAAAAACCTCGTGTTAATAGTTTTATGTGTAAATAAATATTACATAATTAATTTATGTGTTTGGAACTAATATTATACTTCTTCACGGTTTCTTATTTGTCACACTCTCGTGGAATTTCTGTTGTAGATGGCTTTCTTCCACTTTACTCCCTTTCTTTGCTATATTCCTATTAATTTCAAGATCCTCCATATCTTCATGCATAAATTTAACCATTGTTCTGTCGTGATCCTTTTCTCCTCCTTCCTAGATGTTCCATTTTCATCTTAAGTAATCTGAACCACCGCAATCTCACTCTAATTTTAAATTTTTCTCTACTTTAAATGTGTTTATAAATACTTCAAACAAGAGCTTCAGTGCCAATAGTGCTTGCTTTTGGCACTGAAGCTCTTGTTTGAAGTAGTTACTTCTCTTCAAGCAGAGGAATCGAAATTGATTTCGCTTCAGGTGCAAATTACCATCAAACCGGGAATGATGATTAACATTAAAAACATTTTTTTACAATTTATTAATTAATTTATGAATGAATATTTCGGCGATAAAACAAGATATAGACAATACGTAACCCATAAATAGTAGAGCCAGAGGACTCAAGATATCGTTTAGCATTAATGGCCGTATTCCATTCTTATCAGCGACTTTACTAACAGTTTCTAAACCAAAATCTTTATTCGTCAAGCCGGCATCGAACATGCGAGATATTCTGTAAATGATTATAAAACGTTATTGTAATCTTATAAAATTTATAAACAATTAGAAAATCCTTACATGTTATTGAAATTCTTTACGTATGGAAAACCTTTTCGGAATGCGTATGCCTTTGTGAATGTTTCAAATGAGTCGGAAGATAAGAGAAAATTTTGATATCCATATTTCTTCATCACTTGGTTAATTCCAAATTCGTCCAAGATGTATGCAAAGCGACCTTCTAGAACCTTTCTGATTCCCTCGTCGACAGGTAAACGATTATCGTTATCTTTTATGTGATGTCCTAATGATACAGTAGATTTTGACTTTGTTTTCTGTAAGACATACAATATATTGTGACGTAAAATATATTATATAAGGTAGCCGTAATTAAAGTTTCCCTGCTTAGAGTACCCTCTAACTGTAAGAAAGAAAACAACAGAAACATACAGAAAACACATTTATCCGTTGTTCAAATGATATGACTTCTGAAGAGGCTGCTTACTATTGTAAGAAATGTTACTTAATGTGTACTCCATTGTTCAAGTGTGTACTCTTTTGCTTGCAGTGGCATTAATGTCATTGTTTTCATTAACTTTATTCTTAATGTCCAAAAAATCAAATTAATACACCCCTATATCATTTCAAAGTTGGTCTTCCCTATAGTGTTTTCTTTCGTGTATTTTCCTTACATAATCAGTTTGGTGTTATATGCAGAGGGTTACGAATAAGAATGCTTTAATTATGGCCACCTTGATAAAGTATATTAAAGGTTTAGTTACCTTAGTCTATTATTGTAATATTATAAGTAAGTGTTAAGAGATAAAATCAGGGGAAATTATGGTTTATGATTGATTCTACTTACTAAGAGAAATCCATGAAAAGAGTTTTGCTTCATGCATCCACATGAAAATTCTCCTTTCTGTACAGCATCTGCTAATTCTTCTACAGTTCGTGGTACTTTTTCAAATGTTGGACAAGTCATAAAAGACATGAGTGTTCCACTATAACTGGATATCAACACTACTATAGATAATAACCAGACAGAAAGAATTAATCTGGATGGAAATCTAACAACTGCTCCCAAATTTCCACCTGAAGCAATATAAAAACAATCATTGTATTAATTAATTAATTAATTTTCTTAACCTTCTTGCAAATTCTTACCTGTATTTGCAAATGTACCAAAGAGATACCAGAATACATTCATTCTACTCCACGTCGGTTCAGTTTCCTCAAAAATGGCATCTTCTTGTAATACTTTATGTAAAATGTAACCGCATAAAATTAGTGTTATAAATGTAACTAGCCACAACTGTTAAATTGAAGAAAATTTGTGTTAATTCCTTGCGAATATTTTAAAGAAATTCATCCGTATTAATTTCACTTACTTCGAGTTGAAACGGTTTAATCAATGATGTCCAATTTGATAATTTTTCTGGTTTCTTCACGATGAATATCATTTTTACGAATACAACATGAGAAGAAAACTGCATATGTTGGAAATTAGTGAATGATAAGAAGACAGTAATGAATGCAATATCAGCTTTCTGTAATTTTTCAAAGCATGCCATCAAGTAAGTATCTTTAAATCTGATTCAGTTCTTAGTTTTATATATTAAGAATTTAAAAAAATCATATAAAACAGGCTAGAAATCGGTTTTACTTTAAAATAATATTAATTCTGAATATTAAACTTATATTTGGCGTAATGATTATGTACAAAATGATTGGGCAAACCTCGAAAGTACATTGCAAACCATGAGAAATCTTGCCAATTCCGGCAGAACAAAGAGCAAAAATAGTTCGAACATGCAGGAGATTGCCCCCATGGAGGCTTTTTTTACGGGAAACTGGCTTTTTTTATGTATTATACTAAAAGAAACCTGAAAAATTCCATAGAATCTGTTGGTAAAGCACGAACCCATGACGTTTCAGTGGTTTTATTTACTTAACTACTGGTAGGCGAATTTAAGAGGTGAACAAAAAGCCCTACTAAATCGCGGTTTTATTATATATTTAGTAACGTTTGATTTTAATTTTAATTAATATTGAAACAATTCTCATTTAGGTTCATAATTTTTATCATTAAAACTTACTTTATTAACGATTTGTTCCAATACTCCAGTCCAATTCCCAGTTTTTGATGATTTTGACCCAAACTTTGGTGATATCGGTTTAATTAGTTCATATCTGCAAAAAGATATATTAATTAAACTTGCGTATAATTATATATATTATAAATCTGGAAAAATAAATTGTAGGGGAGATCGGGGCAACTTCGGCATGCGGGGCAAGTTTGTCAAGCGCTTTTTTTTAAAAACAAATTAAAAGGAGACTTTGGTTATAGGTTAGGCAGTTGAGTTTTATTGGTGGCTTGTTGAGTGTAGTGTTTTTATTGTTCTCCAACAAGCGTAGTTGAATTATCAAGCAAATTTTCATTTTCGTTCAATTCCATATAATATTTTTTTTTTCATTTATATTGAATTGGCAGGTTTTGTTATAATTCCATGATAACGAAAGTTACTTTTCCTGTTAGATAGATGTAACTTCAACTTATTCACGTGGCCAGATCATGGCTTGGCATTCTGTTCTCAGGGTTGTACTTAATGTTTCGAAATCATGACTAGCGGGGTAAGATCGGCAACATAAAGCCACATTAGAAGCAAAGGATAAAAATCAAACAGATTGTAAATGAAAACATGTTCGCATTTGTTATTCATGTATATATGTCTTTGAACTTGCATTTCGTTGTAATAATATTAAATGGGTGTTGGATTTGTATTTCTTTGTTTTAATAGTGAATTCCAACTTATACATTGTTAATAACATAATTTTATATACGTGCTATCTTGCCCCATTACTGTTGCCCCTATACCAGGGGCAACTTTAATAAAAATAATTAAAATAATTACAACTTTACAAAAAGAGAGAAGTTGCCGATCTTGCCCCTATACCCGGGGCAACTTCGTCAATTTCTGTCTTGTTGTAAAGTTGTAATTATTTTAATTATTTTTATTTCCAAACTGATTTTAACCAGTTCTATAGTAAGGTAACATTCCAATAGACAATATGCAAAGCTTTTTTTTCAGTTTACAGCAGTATTTATTACACAAAATTTAAGTAAAGCTTAACATGCCGATCTTGCCCCGATCTCCCCTATATATAGATTTAAAAAAGTATTTTACTATGTAATAACTGTGAGCACGTCTCCTAGAATTAGCATGCCTCCAGGATGCTGTGTTTCAAAAGAAAAATGCTTTTGATTTTCACCTTGTATATAAAGAATTTTAAATGGTTTTTGCGAGACGATCATAAAGAACATAAAGAAAACTTACATTTCAGAAAAAATTTCATTACATAAATATATTTATGTTTACTAAACGAAGTAATTAATAGATAAATAATGAAATACAGTAATACCTGTTTAAAACGGGTTCTGTACATAATGGAAACCAATCTAAACGAAAAATAAACCGATTTTTTAAAAATAAAATATCACTACAAGCCCAAAACCTGTCTATTGAAGGTAACGGAAGACCTATTAAAGATCAGTTATTGGCTTTTTCTCTGGGACATATATATATACAATACAGTGTCATTTAATAGGTCTTTGAAGCATAAAACTATTATATTATGCAGTCGTAAATATAAATTGTTGGTCGCAGGTTCGCACCTCATTAGCCGGATGTCAAAGTAAAGGTTCCTGTGTTTTCATTATGTCTCTAACACTTAGATATGGGACAGATTTCCATAAAAAGAACTCGAATGTCATCTCCACTTGACATATCGCCCATGCCAATTCGATGTAATCCCTGTATAAAACGGAAAGTTCTGTCGAGTTCCGTTTTAAAAAGGTTTTATTAAATTTTAATATAAATTTTACCTAAACTTTGCTTTTTGAATAACTGTATCGAACGTTTTCAATAGTTGTCCTTCATCAATTATTTTCTCATTTTTGTCAGTTTTCATGTAAAGTTTATTCTAAAAAAATAGAAAAGGATTAGATTAAACGTGCCAAACTGAAAACAATTCTCAATAAATGTTCTAATTACCTTAATACCAGCAACTCTAATTACTCTCCCCTCGTCATCATCTTCTAAAAAACGAAGTATAATTTTAATATTTTTAAGTAAAAAGCGCTTTATGAGATTTGTTTGTGGATCGAACAGCAAACTAATTTTTAATTACAGTTTCTTTCATTTAATAATAAGGGTCATTTTATTCAAAATACAGCCTGAAAACATGGCTGTATTTTGAATAAAATGACCGTTATTTAGCAGTTTAACTGTATTTTAATAGTGTTTATTATAAATTAAATTAGTTAATTAATTCTTATAAAAGATGTTTAGTACTCACGTTCTATAGGAAAAACAATTCTGAATAGGAACAAAGACATTAACAAAATTAATGTGAAGAACTGCATCTTCTACATCAGCTTCGTTGACCGTATTCATCCCACTGGTATATATTGAATACAATAGCATTAGAAAATTAAATCGCAGCATTCATACAGCAGAAATGTTTATTATTGATCACAAAGCAAGTACAGTTATAAAACATAAACTGAGTTCTTTCATTATATAGAAAGTGTGGATTGATTTCTTTCTCTCGTGATAAATATTTGAAAAAACATTTTCTATAAACTTAATTCTGTCGTTCGAAAAATATTTGCTTAATAACACAAAAGAATCAGATTTGCTTTCTGTTACATTACATTTTGGTTTGAAAAATCTATAGATGATGAAAAACTTTACAAATATAAGGCATAGAGGAGTTAATTTTAGCATTAGAATCAGGCCCACCAGTGGCCAATTAAATAAACCAAGTAAACACGAGTCGCGGGTTCGTACCTGGCAAATATGCTATCCATGAGGAATGTTTCGGGTGTTCTTCACGTGTTTAACACGTAAACAGGGTCACCATCTCATAGGAAAGTCTTTCCCGAAAACACTCCAAATTGGCACGTGTCAAATTCCACAAATAAATTTCAATTCATAAGGATCAGGTTTCTACATTAGCATTTCTCATTAATATGTAGATGGAAGTTTTGTTCCCAGTTTATACATGCCAATAAATTGTAATCTTTTCATATTAATATATATTGTGTTTCTTAAAATAAATTGTAATTCAAAAACTCCATTAAAAAGTGCGTGCGTATTATACACGATACGAATTGCGTGCAGTAAATACAGACGATATCCATTTGAATTTAAAGTTTGCTGTTGTAAAATATTTTAAATCGATCAAAACTAATTAAATTCGATAGCGACAATTCATGTTTACAGGTTTCGTAGTAGAATTAAAATACATGTTTCTTGCACTAATACAAAACATTAAAAATGTCCGTTAGTCTTGGTGGAATATGGCAAAATAACACGCATGCCAATCTACCAAGATGGAGTGTCTCCCGGGAAAAATTTCCTATAAGTAAACACCAGTTTACGTGTTAAACAAAGGGACAAAATCCGGAATATTTCACATTACTTGCTTATTTGTTAGGCACGAACCCGTGAGTGGTGGTGTTTAGTAGATCCATAATGCAAAACGTGGGTGATCTGCCAAGTGAAGTTGCCTCTCGAGAGGGCTTTCTCTATTTAGATGTTAGACATAAAGAAAATTTGTAAAATTCCGTTTGGCCAGCCCGCTAGTATGGTGCTAACTGCGTGAAACCTGTTTGAACATTGGTGGGCAAGTACCATTATGAGTTTTATTTATGGAAAATGTTTCTGGTTTGAAACAAATATGCTAAACTAGATACATAATGAGACACGTGAAGGTAGTTGTAAAGGATGTACTCGTACATAAAATTCCAATTTACATAACTTTTGCAGAAATTATTATTACCCCATTGGAATATCAATAAATATTCTCCACCACTTAAAATTTTCTGTAGTGTTCCTTTCTAGCCCACCAATGGCCAAGTAGATAAAACCACCTAACGAAGCTGATCGTGTGTCCAAACCGTTGGAGAAGTGCGGACCCATGTTATGTGGGTTTTCTTCATGTTAATAACACCTAAATAGGAGCCAGTTTTCATCAATGACACCATAAAACATCTAAAAAATGGGGTAGGAGATCTGTGGGGATGGGTTTAATCTTTAGGCAGGAACAAATTCAATAGCAATGCATGACGAAAATAGAAAAAAAATTAGAGGCGCGGGGATTCGTAAAGGTAGGAAATTCTTCATGGATAATCATTCGGTCCTAGAATTGTACCAGAGAAATAGTTTATGGCTAAGATTATTACAACAAATCTCATAATCCGACAGATAGATATTAATTTATATTAGTCCTTACAAAATAGGTTCTTGTTAATTGCAGGAAGAGATTGACACTGCCTGACGTCGATGGAATAAAGAGAATCACTGGATCTAATTGAATCCACAGTGGCACGTTATCCAATGGGCAGAAAGGGAAATTGCCTGGAGCTTCCATCAACAGGGGATCTCAGACCAATCTTTTACGAGATATTTCCCTGAAGAAAAATGAAGATAGCATTGTATCCTTCACAGAACCCTTAATTAGAATTTACCTGGACCCTATGAAGCTATAACACGCCACTGTGAATCAGTGTGTGATCTACTATTCAGTCAGACGTCTTGCAATAGAGGGAAAAGGGGTAATTAATGCACACAGAGCGAAAAAAATAGTTTAATAATCAAGTATTAAAAACAACTGTATTCCTTGAAACTCAAAAATTTTGCAAATAAATTAAATAATTTTTGCTACCAATAAAAAGATCTTTTTAAACTGCGCTTCATGTAACTAGAAGCAGCTTTATTTTTTAATAAAAAAAGCATTGAAGCCTTCTCCATCTTCATTTCTTTAGATGTTATTCCTTAGTATTCCGCAAAACAGTATAAAGATTATTTCTGGTGTTTACTTTATTTAAATTTATGAAACTTTTATGACAAAGTCAAACATCTGAACAACGGACACTGACGGGAGCACAAATGGCAGTTGATAGGAAAATTTAAATTACAAATGGGAGGCGAAGTGGAAAACTTAAAAACCAGGTGTATCTCATTATTTAAAAGCTGTATACAACACGAAGACAGTTGTTTCGCCCCAACTGTCCACTTTTTTTACGCGTAACTCCCACTAACTTGTCTAGTAGAGCATGGGGTGGTCAAGGGTCACTTGAGAAAAAACAAGGCACTTAGTATAACATTCACAGTAGCATTTCCACATTTTTTTATTATTAAGGATACAATTTAGAGTATTTTAACAAAATATTTAATTATTACAATCTGTACAATCAGCTGTTATTTTAAATACATTTATGCAAGCAACACACGTTCGTTTTACAGTTGGAGATGATGATGATGATTTACTAGCAGTTAGCAGTGTTCTATTTTGTAATGGATGATACGTTATTTTCATTATGCACTTAATACCTTCATTGCTACTTCTCAGATATACGTTTTTTTCAGGATTCCAAACAATGCATTCTCCAAACGAAGCTATAAATTTTCTTAATTAAATATTAAAAAAAGACAAAAGCATTAAAAAAAACGTGCAAAAATAACTTACTGCCAATAACCATTTCTTCTTCATTTGGTGACCATGCAAATGAAGTAACTTCATCCAATACATTAAATATGTTAAACTTTAAACATTCTACAACTGGATATCTAATATCTAATACTTTAACCTGGTTAAAACGGACAAAAAAGTTAGCTTGAGGCTTTGTCTACCACAAAAGAAGTAAGTAACTTACATCTCTTTTAAATATAAATCCAACATAATATGGATTCTTCAATGATGTCTTCATGTCAATAATACCATCACGAAAAACTCCTAGGTATTTGGAACATGGTGTTCGTAGATCATGAAGGTAGCATTTCTTTAAATTATTGTAAGTTAGGAAACAATTCTGCAACGTGTCATCACAGAAACACATTCCTTTATGTTGTGGGCCACCGTTGTATACAATGGCTGTTGCATTATATTCGAATTCCTCACGGAAATCGATCTTTGACTGTCGCTACATTAAGTGAAGTGAAGATTAAGTTTCAAAAAGTCTCTTTAGGGATTTATACAGGAGAATTAACTTACCTGTAATGACCACAACATACATTCTCCATTTGCGTGCAATGACGCTACATACGATGGATCCCAAGGATTCCATTCACAATATACCACACGATTTGTTTTGTTTCCCTACAGAAAAATTTAAAGAGAAACCATTGCAAGAATCAATAGATTATATTAAGAAGACAGAAGGTTACGTATTAGTGAAGAGTTCATACCTCAAAAACAGTAGTTCTGAGGATTAAATCGGAGTCTGCCATTTCATAAATACATAGATCATGACCGGAAGCCATCAGTAATTCAGGATAATTTCCATTATTGTCACGAATCCAATTAGTTGACTGAATCTTAGACTCCATCTCATACACAGAAGTTTTACTTGATGTCATTTCAGCATTGTAATTCAAAATTTTTAACTGAAATTTTTAAAAATTAGTTTTAAAAAATTACAAGTAAAAGGTTTGAAAGGTCAAACAACTTACGTATTTTCGTTCCTCTATACAACCATATGCACATTTAACATCCTCCTTATTATTACAACTTAATCCTGATGTCAAGTTTGTAACTGGATTACACGAAACTAATTGTAAACGACTTTTCTCTTGCAATTTTGTTGCATATGGGGAGAATACATTATCCGATTGGGATGTGAAACACGTTCCAAAATCCTTGCGTGGTATAATATCCATTACTTTATAGTTAATTAATGTTAAAACGCATGAAATTGTGTAGCTTTTATACAAATCTGAACCGTAGAAGTGCTTTAAGGAGGACAACTGCAAGCCTACTCCAGTGTAGATGCAAAACTAATTTACATAAACACAATGTTTACAGCTGTTCATTAAGCAGCAATATAATTAGTTTTATGAAACAATAAAATACTTATTAGAATTAATTATAAAATAAAAACTGATCTTTCACTCAATTTATAGATTATTCTTATTTAGTTCTTATGTCTGATGCAACGTTAGTCAAATTAGTTGATAATCCTGCAATGTTTATTCATAATCATCTGGAAAAAATAATGGATTAATTATTTTATTATTATTTTCCTATGGATATTTTATTAAAGCAATGAATATTGTGAACAGTAATCACGTAAACAGTATTTAATTACGATTTTTGTTTCTTTACACCATTTCTTTACAGTTGACAAATTGTTGGAACATTTCTGCCCGTATGATGTACTGTACTGTTTAAATACAAATGCAGATGACTACATGATATAACGTGTTTCCACAATTGC
This sequence comes from Centruroides sculpturatus, assembly GCF_000671375.1. Lineage (NCBI taxonomy): Eukaryota > Metazoa > Arthropoda > Arachnida > Scorpiones > Buthidae > Centruroides > Centruroides sculpturatus. The sequence continues at coordinate 196,160 of NW_019384589.1, read as the reverse complement.
CTGAGTGCGAATGTCTACAACAATGCAGCGATGTGTCTGTGTTTTCAACGTGGATGGTCCCAGTGCAGTGTTTTTCAAGATTTTTATAATAGTAGCACCCCCAAACTGATAATTTTTGTCTTGCTTCACTCTTACTTCTTTATCAATCGAAAGCCATTGTACTTTTCGTATTAAGTTACATGTAAGCTGTGTTATTACGCTACTGAGCACTATATTTCTCAACACCTAGTGTAGTGAAGTCCTAGTGTAATCAGAGAGCATTATTCATCCACTCTGATTACACTAAGACAGCAACGTCTCAGCATTACACTGTTATTCCGGGTGCCGACATTATTCTACCTAGTTTGTAATGTATAATATGGGTGTATTTTCTGTGAAACTGGCATCTATTTAGATATTACAAACGTGAAGAAAACCAGAAAACTTTACATGGCCAGCACATTGGTGAGGCACGAACCCGCGACCAGTGTATAGTGGTGTTATTCACTCGGTCGCTGATGGGCTTTTAGTCTTGGGCTTACGGAAATCTTTCCTCTATTGTTAAGCTGGAGTAAGGCTTCAGAAATACACCACTGAAAACGTAAACTGGAAGCCAAATCCAGAAAAATATTACGTTCCTCACGCCTAAAATTTCTGGAAAATCAGCTTTACTGCCCAAACCTTACGCTTCTAACGTCGCCAAAGCACAGCAGATACAGTTAAAAATTGACCAATGCATAATTGGTAACCGAGAACCATAAAAGAAGCCACCTTAAGCTTGAATTAGCGGAAGCTGGAATAAATGTAGATGCAGTACCACTAGTAATGTCAACTAACACTAGATGGAAAAAAAGGTTGTTAGTTTTTCATTTTATTTTTCTTTTTTACGTGCAAAACACTGAATTTACACTGAACGGTTAATGGCCATTAAGATTCAGTGAGCTTTTTGTTCTGTAAGTGTGACCGCAGCGTTATATATAATGTTGTGAATTTTTTGGAAAATAGCAGTTTTATTCACTATCTAACACACAAATAAGAGCAAATTCTCTATTGAATCTTACCGATAAACACCTTTTTGTAAACAGTCACCCTAACCTAACCTAACCATACCTTACCTTAAATCATCAATCCAATGTTTCCCACATCACTCACTACTTTTCCCATAATTTTTGAATATTTCATATTTCTACTTTATAAGAGATACTATGATTTTTACAAAACATTATATTATAATAAGTTTTATTATAACAAGTATATTAACCATATAAAAATTATTAAAACACAGTAAACCGAGTGAATCATTCAAAATCATTTCCAGCAATCGATAAGAGGGAAAGACTCTAAATTTATATTGTTATATAAAATTGGCGATTCAGCTAGTATTGTTTGAAAAAATTTAACAAACTAACCAAATACACAAGCATGTTTTAAATCATAGAATCTTGCCTCTAGAGACATTAGATGGGCCTTAACGTTCTTTTGAAAATCGTCATTACTCTCGAACTTCTGCTCTTCTAGCCACGTTTTCAGTTAAGAGGGGATTGCAAAGCTTGTCCGCAGATATGAAAATGCTTCAATCTTCACAGTGATTATGTCGAAAAGTAACTGTGTTTGTACCTAACTTTTGGTAATAAGTTTATTTTGTTATTTACAATTGTCTTTGTTTTATAGACCATCGGAGGTTGAAAAAAAACAGACGTACTGTACATATATATTTACGCACAGTACGTTGGCTTATACATTTATGCATAGTACATAGAATTTAATGCTCCTTCAGTCTTACATCAAAGCATTATTACGAAAATAGACTGCGTTCCTACACTAATTATTCTTTATACTGTAACACTGTTTATTGTGTATTTACTTTCTACTGTAAGTTGAGGTTTCACGAAGAAAAAGAAAATTGAAATATGATTATATTAAACGAAACAAATTTAATTTAATAAGCAATTCATTCATAATAGGTAAGTAATTAAAAATATATGCTTACTTTGTTTATAATTTTTACTCAATACAGAAAAAATACGTTTTAGTTTAATATCTTTATTAAAAGTTTAACTACAATACAATATAATTAGATGTCAAGTCTAAATTTAAAATAAATTCAGAATATTCCTTTATTGTTTTAACAAAGACTAATAAATGTTTCCATTTAAAAATGCCCAGCAGTGGCAAAGTGGGTAAAACGTAAGCTAAGAGTTTTTAAGTGGGGTGCCGCAACAACGCGTCAGAGATGTGGAAAAATGATTTATTAGAAGACAGACAGACAGTAATTGAGCGATTTCCCATGGAGGAATTCCACCGAAAGGACTTCATATCAGAAACTGGCCCTGAAAAACACTGTCAAAATTGAACCACTACTAGACTTTCGGAGGTTCCAACTCCAAAAAATACTAGTCGAATGAAGTCTTCCGGGTTTTCTCACGTCTCTAATATCTAAATAAGGGCTAGTTTCCAGTAAAAAGTCCTCTCGTGAAGAACTCAATTGACTTTCCACCCATGTGTTGAATTCCCTTATTCCATCAATCCACTTCAATTTTTAGAATATTATATTCAAGGCATTTAAAATAAATTACGGTTGTATAGTACTAGCGTTAGTTAAAAGTAAATTACATTAAAATTTTGTGTGTTATCATCTCAGCAAAAATACATAAAATTGATAAGACATAACCTAAGCATAATAGTGCAAGAGGACTAAATATGTCATTTAATTCCAATGGTGCAAATTCAGACGTTTGAACTCCAACTTCTAGAGAATGTTTGTCTTTACTTATAATTCCAGATTCGAATAAACGAGACACACTGAAAAATACAATACATGAACTGTAATAAAATTAAATTATAAGTGAAATTATGAAAATTATTTAAAAGATGTTATACATTTTATTTATGTCGTTTTTATAAGGAAATCCTTTCCTGAGTCCATAACCAACAGTAAATGTCATCAGATCATTTTTTGATAAGACATATTTAGAAGATTGATCCTTATCTATTAACATGTCTAAAAATCCATGGCTACTGATCAATGCAAAACGTCCTTTATGCAATTTTTCAAATGGATCATTACTGTCGACGAAAGTGTTGTAATTGATAATATATCTACCCAAAAGTTTTGCACTCGAATAATTCGAATTCTGTAAAAATAAATAAAGTAAAAAATAAACATACATGGTGGATCAAATATAGATTATCAGAGGTGTATTTTTACCAATTAATTTATTGAAAATTACAGATAATTATTTTCATATTTCATGTATATTTAACAATATGAATGGATACAACAGTTTTAATACATATTGTTGATTCTGCAACGACCACAATGCGCAATCGAGTAGTGTCACGTAATGTATCACATATACAGAACAGATCACATGCATAAAAATTTTGTAGGGTTGTTCCACTGCAGGATTCAATCCTGACTCTCAGTGGCAAGCTTTAATAGGTTGTGTGTTGTAATATACATATTAATATAATAATAAAATGTCTGTAATGTATATATGAAACCCTTTAAAAGTGAATTATTAGAAAACAGATAATACTTGAGCGATCTGAAAAAGAGGATTTCTACCGAAAGGACTTTCTATGAGAAACTGGCACCTGAAAGACACTGTCAAAAGCTTAACACTACCAGATTTTTGGGGTTTCAACTCCAAAAACTACTATTCAAATTAAATCTTCCGTGTGTCCTCATGTCCTCAGTAGCTAAATATGGGCTACTTTCCAGTAGAAGGTCCTCTTGTGAAGCACTCAGGTGATGTATTGAGGCTACTCAATACAAAACTGATTACAACCCTTGTTTACATTAACTCTTTAAACTTTGATATTCTTAAAGTTCCATATCATTAACATATATCCTTTAACACCTAATAAACAATAAGAAAAATAAATATAGTGAAGTTTATTTCGTGAATAGTATATATGTCACTGTTTCTGTTTCTAATATATGTATATATATATATATATCAGTTTCATGATATATGTCGCTTTAGTGAAAATAGCTATATATATTTCAATTAAAGTGAAGAAATAAAGTGTAATAATTACCACCATAATTTTAGCATCCGTGTGTCCCTTAAGAGTACCNAAGAAATATAAATATAATTAAATATAAATATTTTTAATGATACCTGAATACCCGCAATTCTCCAAGTGTAGTTAACATTTTGTTCTAAAATGATAAATTAAACTTTTAGTTAATATTTCTATTTTTAAGTGAATATATGAATTGCTCTAAGAATGAGGGTAGCCTAAAAGTAAAGTAACGAAGAAGTATATCCTGTGAAAATAGCTATATATATTTCAATTAAAGTGAAGAAATAAAGTGTAATAATTACCACCATAATTTTAGCATCCGTGTGTCCCTTAAGAGTACCACAAGAATATTCACCACTTGCAACGGTAAACGCCAACTCATCGAAAGTACTCGGTACCGGCTCCTCTATGGGACATGTCATAAATGACATTAACGTTCCTGTGTAACTTGAAACCAATATAAGTATTGACATCCACCAAATTGCTATTAATAATCGAGATGGAAATCTTCTAATTGAATTTAAATTTTCGCCTGAAAATGAAATGTTAAGCATTACTTCTTTCCATTACTGACACAATAATTTTTACTTTATACCTTGAAATGTAAGTGTTCCAAAAAGAAACCAGAATATTTTTCTTCTTGACCAATGCGAATTTGTTCCAGATAAATCATTATCTTTCTCCATAATCTTATGTAATGATATTCCAAATACTAACAAGGTTACGGCAATTGCTATCCAAATCTAGTAAAAATAAATTTAAAAAAACTCAGTAATTATTCAAGAAATGTTACCATTTACGTTGACTTACTTGAAAAGAAAACGGCAAAATAAGAGAATTCCATGCTGTTTGTGGTTCAGGCAATCGGATTATGAATTTCATGTGAGTGAATCTTAAATGTGAAGAATATTCTATAACACGAAAACGATCATCTGTCAGGAAACATGGAACGAAAATCATATCTGCTTCCTGAAAATAATTAATATATCTAAATATTTAAAGATATACACGAGAAAAACTGCCATTAGATTGAATTAACAAATAAACGTTTTTGTTATAAGAAACACCTGAAATTCATCACCAGTCATCAGATGGTTTACCCTAAAACTCCACGTGTCCAGCCCGTGAGTATGGTTCGAACCCATAGCCAACTGTCAGTATTAAGTTGTTTTATCTTCTCAATTATTGGTGGGCGCAGAAAGGATCTTCTTTGACATATCGTCAACCAAAAACTAGCTTTCATCAAGAGTATTTGCGATACCTCTTGTTGAAAGTACTACAAATTAAAACTAATTTTTGGTTCAGGAAATGTGATTATAAATTTCATATGAGAAAAACCGAAATGAGAAGAACATGCTATAACACGAAAACGATCTGTCAGGAAACATAGAGAGAAAATCACGCTATAAATTGGTTTCAAATTATAGAGTTTTAAGCAAGAGGTATTCCAAATACCTATATTAATTGAAATCAATTTCGTGGTTAGTTTGTAAAGCAATATTACCTCTTGCAAGGCAATACTGTCCATAATATTCGTAGAATGTGACCCGACGTGAATCACAATGGAGTAGCCTGTATGGTTTAGGAATAGGCACGGTGCATTAATTTATGCTGCAAATGATAAATTGTAAGGGTTCGGTCACGTTATGTTCTGTTAACTTCCCCAATACTACTAATATTAATATGCAAAAAATAATACGAACAGAACTTTCTGTAATGACATAGAAGTTCAAAGGTCTGTGGAGCGATTCATTTTTTCAATATATTTATGAATAATAAAAATTTGTACATAATTACCTGTCTTACAAGTTGTCCAACTGTTCCGCTCCAATAACCTGTTTCATTTTCGATACCAAATTCACGTAGAATAGGCTTTATCACTTCATACCTGAGTAATTAGAAATGTGTATTAATTTAAGAGTAATTTCGGATAGTATTAAAAAGATACTAAATAAAAGGATGTAAAATTGTTGTATTTGAATATATAAGTTAGTTTATATGAGCCCAGTGGCCGAATTGATAAAACCCCTGAACACTGGTTGTTAGTCGCTGGTTTTTTCTTCAACAACCACTAAGTTTGAATTTACGTGAACATTGCGTAATTATGTTCCACTTTCCCATTGAAAGTCCACAGTTTCTATATTCAATTTGACATTTTTTCTGTTGTTTTCACATCAGAAAATACACTGATGTAAATGTTATTTTTACCTGAACTTCAGTTTATCTTGAAGTATTTTAAATAATTTGAAACTCGATCCTCCAACAATACGTTTTCCAGATTCATCTAATTGCATTCTACCTCTCATCTAAAATTAAGATAATATTATAACGGATATTATTAACATTAGTAAACAAGAAATATAAATATAATTAAATATAAATATTTTTAATGATACCTGAATACCCGCAATTCTCCAAGTGTAGTTAACATTTTGTTCTAAAATGATAAATTAAACTTTTAGTTAATATTTCTATTTTTAAGTGAATATATGAATTGCTCTAAGAATGAGGGTGGCCCAAAAATATAGTAACTAAAAAGTATATCCTTTAATACTGGAATCACAGGCATATAACATTAAAATAGTCGTTGTTAGAAGGTTTTTGTATGCCCTTTCCTTCAACGTTCCACAAAACAATGGCTGCGTTTTATCAATTGGTCGACTGTACTTTATTTCAAACTGCCGAAACAATATTATTTCAGGAATTAACTAGAACTAATGTAGTGTATATCCTATAAAATTAAATAGTGTATATAATTCGTTGAACAAGTCTCATCAAACAGTTTGACTATCAAAGATAGGTCGTTTGATGGTTATTTTGTTTGCATTTGAAAGAAATGTTTTTAAAAAAATGTCCAGGGTTTATAAATGTCCGCTGTTGGGAGGTGGCCGTTATTGAAGGTTCGACTTTACTAATAGTTTTTACTTAAATATAGAAATACTCACCAGAAATGATGATACGAAAATTCATTATTAGCAGAAATATAAGGATATTGCGACTTATCTTCTTGTACATTTTCACGTGTAAATAAATTTAAAGTAATATTCACAATTAGTTATTGTTGTCCCTGTAAATATTTACGTAAAACCATGGAGATGACACAATTCGAGCTAAATAAAATTGTTTCCGTTAAATATAGAAAGATTAATAATTGATTTAATTTTTTAATAACAGTTATTACATTTAAATATATTTATTTTTGCTGTAGGGAATAACTTATTTTGTAAAGATAATATTTCAAATATATAAATTTGACTTAAAGTTAGTGATTGTGATGCTAGTAAATAATTTAATACAAGTTTTATTACAATTTCTTGCTTAAAAGTTCCTTTCTTTGTAGAATATTTTTAGAGTTTAGTCACGAAATAAATGTGAATAAAATCAATATATTGCACATTTTCAAGCGTGGAATGTATTTATCCTGTACATTTATGTAACGAACAGTTTATAAGGTCTTCTTGTTATTATTTATATATATTTATTTTTAAAAAAAAAGATTTAAAGTTTAATATAATATTTAAAAACAATAAAGAATTTTTATAACACCTAACTAGAAATCTTATTTTTCGCAGAACTTATAGTAAAGTTGTGCGATTTAATCATGTACTGTTTTTATTGTAGACTTTTAAAATAGGCCTTCTATCGACAATTTAAAAAAGTAGCAATTGATTTAATTCAACATTTTTGAATTTAATCTTTGCGTTAGGTGCCGTTCTCCCATTTCTTAAATCAATTTTGTAAAAATCATAGTTTTATTCGTGGTTTAGTGATGTTAGGTGAGTAATCAATTGTGTTTTTTGAGGTATCAATAGAAAAACTACTCAAAATAAATCATTTTTATTTATTTCATAACGAAAAAAAAAGGTATTACGTTTTAGGAATTGTTAATAAAGAATTAGTCAACTTCAGAAGCGTATTGTAGAAACTGTAAACAAGTCTGTTGTTATGTAAGCTCTCATTCTTATTTTTGTATCTTAGTCACCACTCCCGGACCATAAATATTTCGGGAAAGACCGTCAACTACCATTGTGAAGCAATTAGCAGTAAGTGGAGAGTATGTGGAATCTCAGCTTCGATTCGCTTTCCTTTAAGTGAGTTTATTTTGTTTAAGCCAATAAGTGTATTTTTACCAATCCAAGCCAAAAGTATTTTGGTAAACACATCCCCTAATATTCTATTGAAATTAGTGGTAAAAAGGGAAATTATTGGCTGATAACATCGATCTCCTTTCGGCAACTATTATTTCGCATTGTTCACACCAGTTTTCTTTTTCTTCCAATGTTGCTGTATTTAGAGTAAATTTTTGATTTTTATATTTTTCACGTTTCTGTACAAGCGAGTTCGTGTATTCTCACGCTTCTTTTGTTCTTTCGCATTCGTATAAAATGTGTTCTGTTGTTTTTGCCACGTTGCACACTTATTTCAAGTGAATGGGGTTGAGATACTATATGACGAAAGTGGAGGAAGTGTCCGGCAGCAAGGAGAACGTGAGACATGTCGGTATTTTTTGTAGTTGTTTTTATTTTCTTGATGAGCTGCCATCAGTTTTTGTGGTCTATATTTGGACGCTTTTTTATAATATGTGATTTTTCTTTTTTTCTATTTAATGCCATAAAGTTGATTTTGCTACAGCAGGCCGTGTTATACAGAGTGTATCAGAATGACGTTTTAAAAAATTTGGGGGATTGTAGAGGATGAAATTTTGAACGTTTTCATATAAGGGACTCATAGCCGGAAATGTGATATAAAGTTTTTACAGCACTTTTCACGTTCTATGTGGTCGGTGTGCTGAATGAAACAGCAAAATACAGTATTTATAACAAGTTTTATTGACAAAATAGTAGAGTACAATCAAACTGTACAGTACATCGAACCAATGGCTGCACTACTTTAGAGTAAATGTTCAATGTGACGACCACCAACTTTGTTACATAATGTGCAACGACGAACCATATTTTGTACGACCCTCTGTGAAATGCCACGATCGCCCCTGATGGTATTAAACGCTGTAAAGATGCGCTCCGTAAGCTCGTGAACTGTTCCTACAGATGTTGCGTACACAAGGGACTCACGTTGACTAGTTGTGTGTTTACAGCACAGCGCAGGTGAGTGCAAGGGGTGACCTGAAGGACGGCAAACACTAAGTACACAACGTCCTGTACACAGGCTCAGTTAGACCATTGTACTGTAGTTGTGTGTTTACAGTCTTCCATCCGCAGCAATAATATGACGTCAATGGACAGAAGAGCTACCAAANATTTTTCTATGTCTGTGAAATCAATGAAACATCTTTCTAACAATACTGGGCTATTCATTTTGCGTAGCAAGTCTCGATGGTTTTGATTAATTTTTCTTCTAAATCTAATTTTTTAGTACATTCATCATAAACTAGCGATCTAATCTGTCAAACGCATGGTCCATGTCTATTGTTATGAGGCATCCAGGACTATTTTTTTGATTGATGTAGTCTATTTTATTTCGTATTAGATGAATGTTGTTGTGTATTTTTCTTTCAGGCGAAGCATACGATGTGCATTTCCTTTTTACATCAATCCACTCCAATTCACTTTAAACATTAAGTTTGAAAACTTTTTAAATAGCTTTAAATTTGAATAAACAGAATTATATTGCATTTAAAATTAATTTCTTGTGTATAATACTAACGTTATTTAAAAGTAAATTACATTAAAACTTTCTGTGTTATCATCTCAGCTAATATACATAAGATTGATAAGACATAACCTAAACATAATACTGCAAGAGGACTAAATATATCATCCAATTTCAATGGCGCAAATTCAGACGTTTGAACTCCAACTGCTACAGAATGTTTGTCTTTACTTATAATTCCATATTCGAGTAAACGAGACACACTGAAAAATACAATATTTAAGCTGTAATCAAATTAAATTATAACTGAAATTAGTAAAATCATTGAAAAGATGTTTTACATTTTATTAATGTCGTTTTTATAAGGAAATCCTTTCCTGAGTCCATAAGCAATAGTAAATGTCATCAGAGAATTTTTTGAAAAGACATATTTGAAAGATTGATCCTTCTTTAGCAACCTGTTTAAATTACTATCGCCATCGATTAATGCAAAACGTCCCTTTTGCAATTTTTCAAATGGATCATTACTGTCGACGAAAGTGTTGTAATTGATGATATGTCTACCCAAAAGTTTTGCACTCGAGTAATTCGAATTCTGTAAAATTGAATAAAGTAAAAAATAAACATACAGGTGGATCGAATATAAGTTATCAGAGGTATATTTTTACTAATTAATTTATTGATAATTACAGATAATTTTTTTCATATTTCATGTATATTTAACAATATGAATGGTCAGAGTGTTCCTTCATAGATATTGTTGATTCCGCATGGCCTACAACGGGCAATCGAATAGTGTCACGTAATGTCTCACAGAACAGATCACGTGCATAAAAGTTTTGTAGGGCTCTTTTACTGCAGAATTCGATCGTGACTATCAGTAGTAGGTTTAAATAGTTTTTTTAATACTCTCTGTGCCGTCTGTCGCGCAGGCATTAAGACGGCCTCTTAAGGCAGGCCTTTTATGGGATTGGCCAGGCCCACAATGCGGCGACCGAGCGGTGAGGACAGGGCCCGATATATCCGAACGGACCACCCCCGAAAATTTCCAGGGTTTCTCTTGATCCGTATGGATTCGATCCCGAGTCTCCCAGAGCAGTAGGCTGCCACCTTGACAGCTCGGCCATCCAGCCGTAAAAGGTGGTGTGTTGTAATATATATATATAACCGCTCAGCAGAGAAGAACGGTTATATCCGTCCAGGCAATAAGACCTAACCTAGCTGGCAGTGGTGAAAGACTGATTTACCCGTTAAATTCTTTACGGGGTATTGCCAAAAACTAGCAAATATCTACCGCGGAAAAAAAATTCGTCTACAAAATCAATTATTTACCAATAACAAAAGACTTTTTTTTACTATACATAACTGTTTACAAAATCTTTTCTTGAAACGGTAATAAGAAAAAACGCACGGTAAAATACTTTAAAAATTTTCCACGTTTATTCTCCAGTACTAGAGGTAGAACCATACCTGACTAGTCCACTGTTAAAAGGTATATATAATATTAAAATGTCTGTAATGTATTTACGAAACCCTTTAAAAACGAATCATTAGAAGCATACTATACTTCACCTATATGCAAGAAAGATTTATGCTGGAAAAACTTTCTATGATATATTGGCACTTGACAAATACTGTAAAAAGCGAAACACTACCAGATTATCGGGGTTACAGCTGCAAATGAAGTCAAATGAAATCTTACCTGTATCCTTAAGACTTCAATTTATAAATATAAGCTAAATTCCAGTAAGAGGTCCTCTTGTGTAGCACTCAAATGATGTATTGAGGCTAAATAAATACATAACTGATTACAACCCCTGATTACATTCCCCCTTCAAACACTAATATTCTTAAAAGTTCCATAACTTTAACATATATTTTTAACTCCTAATGAACTACAAGAAAAATTAATGTAGGAAAGTTTATTTCTTGATTAGTATATATGTCACTGTTTCCGTTTGTAACTTTTATTGTAAATATGTATATATATATATTTCAATTAAAGTGAAGAAATAAAATGTAATAATTACCATCATAATTTTAGCATCCGTGTGTCCCTTAAAAGTGCCACAAGAATATTCACCACTTGCAACAGCAGAAGCCAACTCATCGAAAGTACTCGGTACCGGCTCCTCTATGGGACATGTCATAAATGACATTAACGTTCCTGTGTAACTTGAAATTAATATAAGTATTGACATCCACCAAATTGCCATTAATAATCGAGATGGAAATCCTCTAATTGAATTTAAATTTCCACCTAAAAAAAAAATGCTAAGCATTACTTGTATCATTTAATAACGCAGTAATTTTCAATTTCTACCTTGAAATGTAAGTGTTCCAAAAAGAAACCAGAATATTTTTCTTTTTGATCAATGCGAATTTGTTCCAGATAAATCATTATCTTTTTCTATAATCTTATGTAATGATATTCCAAATATTAACAAGGTTACGGCAATTGCTATCCAAATCTAGTAAAAATAAATTTAAAAAACTCAGTAACTATTCAAGAAATGTTACCATTTATGATAACTTACTTGAATAGAAAATGGCAAAATAAGAGAATCCCATGCTGTTTTTGATTCAGGCAATCTGATTATGAATTTTATGTGAGTGAATCCTACGTGTGAAGAATATTCTATAACACGAAAACGATCATGTGTCAAGATAAATGGAGGGACAATCATATCTGCTTCCTGAAAATAATTAAAATATCTAAATATTTAAAGATATAAACGAGAAAAACTCCCATTAGAATGAATTAAGTAAGAAACGTTATCGTTATAATAAACACCAGAAATTAATCACCTGTCAACAAGTGGATAAAACCTCTGACAACTAAAAGATGATCGAGGGTTGCCGTCTCGCTAACAGGTTGATACATTTAGGTTTTTGTGTTTCTCATGTTTCTAACACAAATAAATTGCTCCCCAAAGAACATCTTTCCGGAAATGAACTTCAGGTTTATTTTGTTACGGCAATGTGACGAACGGGCGATGTGCCGAAGGGTGATTGTTTTCCGGAAGGATATTTATGAGAAACTGGCCTCCATTTAAATGTTACAAAGATGAAAATAACTCCAAAAATCCACGAGTCCAGCCCGTGGGGAAGGCGCGAACTCATGGCCAAAACTCGGTATTCAGTGGTTTTATCCTCTAGGTGATTAGAGGAATTGATCTTCTTTGACATGTCGCCAATCAACCACTAGCTTTCAGCAATAGTATTTTCAATACCTTTTGCTGAAATTTCTATAAATTAATACTAATTTTTGGTTCAGGAAATCTGACCAGAAATTTCATATGGAAGAAATCTAAATGCAAGGAACATGCTATAACACGTAAACGAAAACGAACTGTTAGGAAACATGGCGTTAAACTCATGCTATAAATTGGTTTTAATTTATAGAGCTTTCAGCAAGAGGTATTCCAAATACCTATTGCTATATTAATTGAAACCAGTTTCGTGGTTAGTTGCCAAAGCAATATTACCTCTTGCAAGTCAATACTGTCCATAATATTCGTTTATTGTGGCAGACGTGAATCACAATGGTATGATATAGGGATAAACACGGTGCATTAATTTATGCTGCAAATGATAAATTGCTAGGTTTTACCAAGTTATATTCTGTCTACTTGCGCAATACTAGTAATATTGATACCCAAAATAAAAAATGAACACAGCTTTTTGTAATGACAAAACTTTAAACATCTGTATTCATTTTTTCAATATTTTTTTATGAATAATAAATATTTGTACATAATTACCTGTCTTACAAGCTGTCCAACTATTCCACTCCAATCACCTGTTTGGTTTTCGGTACCAAATTCATGTAGAATAGGCTTTACCAATTCATACCTGAGTAATTAAAAATGTGTATTAAGAGAAACTTTAAATAATATTAACAACATACTAGATTAAAAAATGTCAAATTGATATATTTAAATATATCAATTAGTTTATAACAGCACAATGGCCGAATTGATAAAACCAGCACAAAAGTTTGACTTTACGTGTACGTTGTTTAAATATGTTCCACTGTTCCATGGAAAGTCTATCCTATAGACAATTTGACATCTTTTCTATTGTTTTGCCATTAGAAAATATAATAATGTAAATGTTATTTTTACCTAAACTTCAGTTTATCTTGAAGTATTTTAAATAATTTGAAACCGGATCCTCCAACAATACGCTTTCCAGATTCATCGAATTGCATTCTACCTCCCATCTGAAATTACAATAATACTATATTATACTGATATCACCATTAGTCAACAAGAAATATAAATAAAATTAAATATAAATATTTTTAAAGTTACCCGAATGCTCGCTATTCTCCAAGTGTAGTTAACATTCTGTTCTGAAATGATAAATTAAACTTTTATTTAATATTTATATTTTTAAATGAATATATGAACTGCTCTGAGCATCGGGGTAGCCCAAAAATAAAGTAACTAAAAAGTATATCCTTTAATACTAGAATCACAGGTATATAACATTTAAATAGCCATTGTTATGCCATTTTCATCAACGCTCCAGGGAAAAAATGGCTGCCGTTTATCGATTGGTCGACTGTACTTTATTTTAAATTGCCGAAACAAAATTATTTCAGGATTTAACTAGAATTAATAAAACGTATATCAAGTATATCGAATNATAATTTTTTATTATTTTTATATTTTTCAATATATTTATTTTGTTTGTACAAAATAAAAAAATAATTTTTAACGATACAATAGTCTTTGTTAGGCTTAACATCGACGAAAATTCAACGCGAAGCGACACGCGACGGAGAAAAATTTCGACATCGGATACGTTAAACTATTTTTTCGTATGTAAATCAGTTATCCGAAATATCAGTTATCCGGACAACCCCAGTCCCCAATTGATTCGGAAAATCAACGCTCTACTGTATATCAGTTTATATGAGCCCAGTAGCCGAGTTGATAAAACCAGCACAAAGTTCTACTTCACGTGTACATTGCCTAAATATGTGCCACTTTCGTATTGAAAGTCCACTCCGTAGACAATTTGACATCTTTTCTGTTGTTTTTCGATTAGAAAAGATAATCATGTAAATCTTACCTAAACTTCAGTCTATCTTGAAGTATTTTAAATAATTTGAAACCGGAACCTCCAACAATACGCTTTCCAGATTCATCGAATTGCATTCTACCTCCCATCTAAAATTACAATAATATTATACCGATATCACCATTAGTAAACAAGAAATATAAATGTAATTAAATATAAATATTTTTAAAGTTACCCGAATACTCGCTATTCTCCAAGTGTAGTTAGCATTCTGTTCTGAAACGATAAATTAAACTTTTAGTTAATTTTTCTATTTTTAAATGAATATATGAACTGCTCTAAGCATGGGGGTAGCCTAAAAGGAAAGTAACGAAGAAGTATATCCTTTAATACTAGAATCACAGCTATATAACATTGAAATAGTCATTGTTATGCCATTTTCGTCAACGCTCCAGGGAAAAAATGGCTGCCGTTTATCGATTGGTCGACTGTACTTTATTTTAAATTGCCGAATCAAAATTATTTCAGGGATTAACTAGAATTAATCAAGTGTATATTAAATAGTATATATAATTCTTTGAATAGGTTCTCACCAAACAACTTGTCCGTCAGACACAGGTCGTTTGATGGTTATTTTGTTTGCATTTGAAAGAAATGTTTCTAAAAAAATGGCCAGGGTTTATAAATGTCCGCTGTTGAAAGGTGGCCGTTATTGAAGGTTCGACTTTAGTAATACCTTTCTACTTAAATATAGAAATACTCACCACAAATGATGACACGAAAATTCATTATTAGCAGAAATATAAGGATATTGCGACTTATTTTCTTGTACATTTTCGCCTGTTAATAAATTTAAGGTAATTTCTGCAATTAGTTATAGTCGTCTCTGTAAATATTTACGTAAAACCATGGAGATGACATAATTTCAGCTAAATAAAATTGTTTCCGTTAAATATAGAAAGATTAATAATTGATTTAATTTCATAATAACAGTTGTAACATTTAAATATATTTATTTTTGCTGTAGGGAATAACTTATTTTGTAAAGATAATATTTCAAACATATAAATTTGACTTAAAACTGATAATTGTGATGTTAGTGAATAACTTAATTTCAAGTTTTATTATAATTTCTTTCTTAAAGTTCCCTGTCTTGTAGTATGTTTTTAGTGTTTAGTCACGAAATAAATGTGCATAATCAATATATTGCACAATTTCAAGCGTGGAATGTATTGACTCTGCACATTTACGTAACAAACAGTTTATAAGGTCTTCTTGTTATTAATTATATATATTTATTTGTAAAAAATGATCTAAAGTTAAATTTAATATCTGAGAACTAAACACAACAGTATAGCACTTTTATAACACTTAACTAGAAATCTTATTTATTGCAGAACTTATAGTGAAGTTGCGTGATGTTATTGTGTAACTGTTTTTATTGTAGACTTTTAAAATAGGTCTTTTATCTACAATTTCAAAATGCAGCAATTTATTTAATTCAACATTTATTAATTGAAACCCTGCGTTAAACGTGCAAGGCAATTATTGAGATTGGGGTACGACAAGAGAACCGCCGTTCCTGCATTTTATAAATCAATTTTGTATTATAGATCATTTTTATTTATTTTATAAAGAAAACAAAAAGGTATTACGTTTTAGGAATTTTTATTTAAGCTAATAAGTGTATTTTTATCATCCCGGGCGAACAGTATTTCGGTGAACACATCCCCTAATATTCTACAGCAAATAGTGGTAAAATGGCAATTTATCGGCTGATAACATCGATCTCGTTTCGGGAAGAATTATTTCGCATTGTTCGCACCAGTTTTTATTTTTATTAGAAAGTTGCTGTCTTCAGATGAAATTTTTTATTTTTACATTTCTTGTATTTCTGTACAAGCGAGTTTGTGTATTTCCACGCTTTGTTTTTTGTTCTTTGGCATTTGTAGAAAATGTATTCTGTTGTTTCTGTCTCGTTGCACACTTTTGACAGTGAAAGGGGTTGAGCTACTATGTGACGATAGTGGAAAAAGTGTTCGGCAGCAAGGAGATCGTGAGACATTAAGCAGTGCATGTCTGTATTTTTCGGAGTGGTTTTTATTTTATTAATGAGCTGCAATTTTCTATTGTGGCCTATATTTAGACGCTGTTTTATAATGTCATAAACTAGCGATCTAATCTGTCGAATGCATGGTCCATATCTATTGTTATGAGTCATCTAGGACTATTCTTTTGATTGTTGTAGTCTATTTTATTTCGTACTAGATGGATGTTTTCGTGTATTTTTCTTTTATGCAACGCACACTATTTGCATTTCTTTATTACATCAATCCATTCCAATTCACTTTAAACGTAATCTCAATTTTTAATCATATTTTTACTTTATTTAATTTAAAATATATGCTCTCCACCCCAAATTAGTACTGGTTTCCCCTGTACATTATACTTTCTCTTTCACAATAGTTAATTGGGCCCTCCTGTTACCAAGATTTTCATTCTCGAGTTTCCTCTCCCTAAATTTATTCACGAACATAAAGAAAGACAGGCAGACAGTGAGGATTTATAGAACTAAATTTTCTTTATATTGGGTTGAATTTTTTTCAAATTACAGCCCAATATACAGCATATATTAATGAAGTGTATGTTAACACAATGTATATGTTTAATCTGTAACTATACAGTATAATAAATACATCTAAAATATGTGAAAATAGCTTTATACTTACCAAGTCCTTGTATAGTGTACAGAGTAATATACATACATGAGACGATATAACGTACCATGTTCTTATTCATAAAATAAGTCAAATAAATCCAAAATGTTAAATGTATATCTGTATTAAATCATTTATATTTTAAAATCTTTCTACTACACCTAAACCATATTTGAAAATATTGTGACTCTGTCCACCCATTCACTTACCAAGCAACTAAAAACCAAGCAACTAAAATAGAAATAAATATAGAACATTTAAAATAATAATTTATTCTTGCTGGAAAAGATCGATTTTAATTTTCTGTTTGACAGAGATGATTAAATTTCTTTTATGCAGTTCTGAAAGTAATTGAAATCAGTGAAACGAAGCTTCCATGTTGATATGAAAATTTAATCAAAAAAAATTATCAACGAGTTGCTTAAATTTCTTAGCAAATTTTGGTGGCTTTATCTGTTGTTCCATTTTATTAAAAAATTTTAATAGTTGTAATTATTTTAAAATGACATTAAGCTCCAAATACAAATAACAGATGGATCTAATCAACTACAATAAGCTTTTTATGTTCAAATCTGATTAACCTTCAAGGCGAAAAGTCTCAGTATTGGAATTTCGTTAACTGTTTGCAATAATTTAGTATTCTGTTGCCACTACCTAAACACAACCCAGAAAAAACAGGCTTCAACCCGCCATCAAAGTTCATTAGTTTCATCCACTCAGTAAGTGATTGATTTTCTGTTTGAATATTGGCATCTGAAGTTAATTAAAACGATAATACGCAAATTCTTTATAATTTGTTTAGTTTTAAAATATTAATAGTGTTTATTATAAATTAAATTAGATAATTAATTACTGTAAAACATGTTTCATACTCACGTTCTATACGAAGAACAATTCTGAATGGAAACAAAGACATTAACAATATTAATGTGAAGAACTGCATCTTCTACATTATCTTCATTGACCGTATTCATCCCACTGAAGTATACAGTATAATTAGAGAATAAAATCCCAGCATTCATACAGCAGAAATGTTTATTATTGATCACAAAGCAAGTACAGTTATAAAACATAAACTGAGTTCTTTCATTATATAGAAAGTATGGATTGATTTCTTTCCTCTCGTGATAAATATTTGTAAAAAATTTTCTATAAACTTAATTCTGTCGTTCGAAAAATATTTGCATAATGACACAAAAGTATTAGATTGCTTTCTGTTACATTACTTATTGGTTAAAAAAATCTACAAATCATCTTTGTGGATAATATTATGAAAAACTTTACAAATATAAGACATAGAAGAGTGAATTTTAGCATTAAAATCAGGCCCACCAGTGGCCAATTAAATAAACCAAGTAAACACGAGTCATGGGTTCGTACCTAGCAAATATGTTATCCACGAGGAATATTTCGGGTGTTCCTCACGTGTTTAACACGTAAACAGGGTCAACACCTCATAGAAAAGTCTTTCCCGAGAACACTACAAATTGGCACGTATCAAATTCCACAAATAAATTTCAATTCATAAGAATAAGGGTTCAATATTTACGGAAAGTACAATTATATATATATATATACATTAGAATTTCTCATTAATCGGCAGTTTTGTTCTTAGTTTAGACATGCCAAAAAATGTGATCTATTCATATTAATATATATTGAGTTTCTTAAAATAAATTGTAATTCAAAAACTCCATTAAAAAGTGCTTGCGTATTATACACGATAGGAATTGCGTGCAGTGAATACAGACGATATCCATTTGAATTTAAAGTTTGCTGTTGTAAAATATTTTAAATTCATGAAACTAATTAAATTCGATAGCGACAATTCATGTTTACAGGTTGTGTAGTAGATGATAGAATTAAAATACATGTTTCTTGCATTAATACAAAACATTAAAAATGTCCGCAAGTCTTGGTGGAATATGGTGACATAACACGTGTGCCAATCTGGCAAGATAGAATGTCTCCCGGGAAGAATTTCTTATAAGAAAAAAACCAGTTTACCTTTTAAACAAAAGAAAAAAAAACAAAATTCGGAACATTCCACATGACTTGCTTATTTGTTCGGTACGAACCAAGAGTGGTGGTGTTTAATAGATTCATAATGCAAAACATGGGTGATCTGCCTAGGGAAGTTGCCTCTCGATAGGGTTTTCTTTATTTAGGTGTTAGACACGTAAATAAATTAAGTTAATACATAATTATATATACAGTACCTAATACGATAAGAAAATTCGTAAAATTCCGTTTGGCCAGCCCAATAGTATGGTGCTAACTGCGTGCAACTTGTTTGAACATTGGTGGGCAAGTACAATTATGAGTTTTATTTATGGAAAATTTTTCTGGTTTGAAACAAATGTGCTAAACTACAGTAGACTCTCCTATAACGCGTAGATACGTTCCACGTTATACGAATTTCACGTTGTAGGAAACCTTAAATACATGAGCCAATCACAGCCCTGACACGCGTGGAGTTTACGGACTACGGCTGTTTGTAAGGTTTTCTTCCATAAAATTAACCGATTCTAGATTAATTCCACTCAACATTTCCAAAACACGTATAATTTTTTGGGAATAATCCGTATAAACTATGCTACAAACAAAAAATTATAGGATTACTACCGAGTGTGCACCGTTCGACGTCGCCATTGCTTAAGCTTGTTTTTGCCGCGGAGCAGCGTACCAAACAGCGGCCGCGATTTCTGATAAGTTATTTTTTTGAACTTTAGAGACATCATTAATATAATTAATTTTTATGGCCGTTGAATAAGAAATGTTTCTTTCACAAGAAATGTATAAAATTACAATACTGTATTAGACTTATGGTACCTAATTTACATACTGTACAGACGATAGTAAACTCAACTTACTTGCCAAAACTCTCCGTAGCGTGGCGCTGGACAGCGGAAAGTATATATATAATTATAATAAAGTTACAATAAATTAAGTTAATACATAATTATATATACAGTACCTAATTTATATATAATACTGTACAGACGATAATAAACTCAACTTACCCGCCTAAACTCTCCGTAGCGTGTCGCTGGACGGAGGAAAGTAGTTTGGCTGCTTGTCCACTATTGGTCCAGAATCGACCAATCCTGTCACGACACGTGTCGGCGACGACGTTTTACGAGTCCCTTTTAGCGTCTTTGTGCGAATACTGTCGCAATTTTTTGCCACGTTATAGGAATCTCCGTTATAGGAATCTGCGTTATAGGGGAATCTACTGTATACATAATGAGACAGGTAAAAGTAGTTGTAATGGTACATAAAATTCCAATTTACATAACTTTTGCAGGCATTATTATTACCCCATTGGAATATCAACAAATATTCTCCACCACTTAAATTTTTCTGTAGTGTTTTTATTTCTGATTTTCTAGCCCACCAATGGCCAAGTAGATAATACCACCTAATTCTGGTCGTGGGTTCGCGTTTCTCTAACAGGGTGGACCCATGTTCTCTGGGTTTTCTTCATGTTAGTAACATGTAAATAGAAGTCAGTGTCCATCAAAGACACGATAGTAACACCTAAAAAAAGAAAGGGGTAAACATCTGTGTGGATGAGTTCAAACTTTATGCAGGAACAAATTCATCAGCAATGCAAGACGATAACAGAAGAAAATTTAAAGGCGCGGAAATTCTTAAAACTTGAGAATTCTTCATGGATAGTCGCGATGGTACAAACCAAACATATCAATTGCTGATATGTCTGGTTTGTACCATTATTGCGAGTATGGCGAAACCCATGATGGATATAATTAAACGTCTATCTGAGTGCCCTACACAATAATTTTTATTGACAAATCCGATACCGTGAAGCATAACCGAATCCAGTACATAAATTATCGATTCTATGCAGTATGTGTATACTTATATATTATAACAAAGATATTGAAATACCGCGATTACAAACGAATGTACTCAGGATACATAATAGCCATTATAAAACAAGGCAAATGACAAAGAGGAAAATTGATAAGAACATAAAATATAAATGAAGAGAAACAGTTAATTGCTAATATTAGTACAACAATATACAGCATATATTAATACATCCAATAAAGTGTATTTTAATACAATGTATTCATTTAATCTATAACTATACAGTATAATCAATAAATCTAAAATATGTGAAAATAGCTTTATACTTACCAAATCCTAGTATGATGTACACAGTAATATACATACATGAGACGATATAATGTATCATGTTCTTATTCATAGAATAAATCCAAAATGCTAAATATATATCTGTATTAAATCATTTATATTTTAAAATCTTATTACTTCACCTAAACCATATTTAAAAAGATACGATTCATTTTGCATGCAATTGAGACTCTGTCCACCCATTTACATACCAAGTAACTAAAATAGAAATAAATATAGAACATTTAAAATAATAATTTATTTTTGTTGGAAGAGATAGATTTTAATTTTTTGTTTGACAGAGATGATTAAATTCCTTTTATACTGCTCTGAAAGTAATTTAAATGGATAAAAAAGAACTCAATTGCTAAGTAAAGTAAATAATATTCATTTCTATTTCTGTATTATATTCGTGATTTCAACGTATTGTTAAATTTGAAAACGTTTATTTCCTGATGTCTTTCAAATTGTTTGAAATATTAAACATAAACCTTACATTATCTATCAGATTGAATGAATACTGTGAAAGTCATGTCCGTGTAATGAAAACTGTGAATATAAACGAAATATTATAAGGAAATAAAATTTCAATAAATAAGTATAACTTTAAAGAAAGTAATAAGCAAAATAATATACTTAACTGTTTTCAAATATTACTTTAAAATCAGTGAAACGAAGGTCTCGTGTTGATATGGAAATTTAACAAAAAAGAAAATATTTATCAACGAGTTTTGCATACAAAATCCTTATTTAATTAATGTACAATAAAAACACAATTACATGACGTAACTTCAGTATAACTTCTACAATAAATAAGATTTCTAGTTAGGTGTTAGAAACACGGAAATCTTTCGGCCAGTTCTTTGACGTGTCACTAGCCCAACCCTAGTGTTTAGTGATTTTATTTACTTGGCCACCGGTAGATCTTATGAAACAAAAGTAACTAACAGGCGGTGCACTGTGTGCTCAACTGTGGAACGTTACGCATTATGAGTGATGCTCCGAACATGTGATATGAAATTTTTTAAGTCATCTGCACGCTCTATTATTTTTGTTTCAGTTCTACTCTCGGGAACACGCAGACCTTCTATATGTTTGTCCTTTTTTATTGTTCTGTGTCTATTGCTGTTACAAAAAGTAGCATGGACAGGGGCAACCTTGTCTGACTTATTTTTCTATGTCTGTGAAATCAATGAAACATCTTTCTAACAATACTGGGCTATTCATTTTGCGTAGCAAGTCTCGATGGTTTTGATTAATTTTTCTTCTAAATCTAATTTTTTAGTACATTCATCATAAACTAGCGATCTAATCTGTCAAACGCATGGTCCATGTCTATTGTTATGAGGCATCCAGGACTATTTTTTTGATTGATGTAGTCTATTTTATTTCGTATTAGATGAATGTTGTTGTGTATTTTTCTTTCAGGCGAAGCATACGATGTGCATTTCCTTTTTACATCAATCCACTCCAATTCACTTTAAACATTAAGTTTGAAAACTTTTTAAATAGCTTTAAATTTGAATAAACAGAATTATATTGCATTTAAAATTAATTTCTTGTGTATAATACTAACGTTATTTAAAAGTAAATTACATTAAAACTTTCTGTGTTATCATCTCAGCTAATATACATAAGATTGATAAGACATAACCTAAACATAATACTGCAAGAGGACTAAATATATCATCCAATTTCAATGGCGCAAATTCAGACGTTTGAACTCCAACTGCTACAGAATGTTTGTCTTTACTTATAATTCCATATTCGAATAAACGAGACACACTGAAAAATACAATATTTAAGCTGTAATCAAATTAAATTATAACTGAAATTAGTAAAATCATTGAAAAGATGTTTTACATTTTATTAATGTCGTTTTTATAAGGAAATCCTTTCCTGAGTCCATAAGCAATAGTAAATGTCATCAGATAATTTTTTGAAAAGACATATTTGAAAGATTGATCCTTCTTTAGCAACCTGTTTAAATTACTATCGCCATCGATTAATGCAAAACGTCCCTTTTGCAATTTTTCAAATGGATCATTACTGTCGACGAAAGTGTTGTAATTGATGATATGTCTACCCAAAAGTTTTGCACTCGAGTAATTCGAATTCTGTAAAAATGAATAAAGTAAAAAATAAACATACAGGGTGGATCGAATATAAGTTATCAGAGATATATTTTTACCAATTAATTTATTGATAATTTTTTTCATATTTTATGTATATATAACAATATGAATGGACACAGCAGTTTTATTCTCATTATGCCCATTGGCGGTAAGAGTGTTCCTCCGTACATATTGTTGATTCCGCAGAGCCTACAACGGGCAATCGAGTAGTGTCACGTGATGTATCACTAAACCGATCACGTGCATAAAAATTTTGCAGGGCTCTTCCACTGCAGAATTCGATCCTGACTCTCAGTCGCAGGCTGAAATAGGTGGTGTTTTTTTAATACTTTTTCTGCCCCGTGGGCAATCAGACGGTCTTTTAAAGCAGGCCTTTTATGGGTTCGGTCAGGCCTACAATGGGGCGACCGGGTGTGAGGAACGAGACCTGACATATCTGAACGGATAACCCCCAAAATATTCCGGGGATCTGTTGACCCGTCCGGTTTCGATCCCGGGTCTCCCAGAGCAGTGGGCTGTTACCTTGATAGCTTGGCCATCCAACCTTAGTAGGTGGTGTGTTGTAATATATATATAACCACTCAGCATTGAAGAACGGTTATATCCGTCCAGGCAATAAGACCTAACCTAACTGACAGTGTGAAGGACTGATATACCCATTAAATTCTTACGGGGTATTGCCAAAAACTAGCAAATATCTACCGCGGAAAAAGATTCGTCTACAGAATCAATTATTTAACATTAAAAAAAGACTTTTCTTTACTAGACATAACTGTTTACAAAAACTTTTTCTGAAATGGTAATAAGAAAAAAACGCGTGGTAAAATACTTTTAAAAATTTCTACGTTTATTCTCCAGGACTGAAGTTAGAACCATACCTGACTAGTCCACTGTTAAAAGGCATATATAATATTAAAATGTCTGTAATGTATTTACGAAACCCTTTAAAAATGTATTATTAGAAGCAGACAATACTTCAGCTATACGCAAGAAAGGTTTCTACTGGAAAAATTTTCTATGAGATACTGGCCCTTGACAAATACTGTAAGAAGCGAAACACTACCAGATTATCGGGGTTACAACTGCAAATGAAGTCAAATAAAATCTTCCCAGTATTTTTTCGTTTGCAATTTATAAATATGGGCTAGTTTCCAGTAAAAAGACCCTTTGTATAGCACTCAGGTATGTATTGAGGTTAATCAATACATCACTGATTACAACCCCTGAGTACATTTTTTATTCAAACTCTAATATTCTTAACTTTCCATAACTTTAACATATATTGTTTAACTCCTAATGAACTACAAGAAAAATTAATGTAGCTAAGTTTATTTCGTGAATAGTATATATTTCACTGTTTCTGTTTCTAACTTTTATTCAAAATATTTATGTGACCGAAGGGTCGGCACCTCTTTGGTGCCCTGTCAGGATGACATCACCGCGTCTCGGCGGACACGGAAGCCGCGTTATTTAGGTCACGCGAGCGGTCGCGTAACGGGGCGATCAGAGTCGAGATAGGAGGAGAGACAGCGCACCGGAAGTGATTTACTCAGACGCTTTTTTAACGTAACAACTGTTTAATGGTTAACGATAGGATATACATTAGGGCTGCTATTAGATACATTGCTCGCTTTAGTATATAATAGTATTTAGATATTAAGATATTAAGATATTACGTTTCTTCCCGTTTTGAGAGAGAGAGTTTACAGAAGTTCGCGTGTCGATATTTACCTTGTATGAAATCCCAAAAGAAGACAGTTCCGGACTCAGAAAACAGAAGACACAGTTCTTAGGCGTAGAAATATCCAAAGGCGAAGAAATATCCAAGGGCAAAGAAATATCCAAAGGCGAGGCACAGGGATAACTGGAGTGGTCCGAACGAGGAACTGGTGACGACTGACTCACTTTGTTGTCGTGTCTAATGTTGAATTGTTAAAATCGCGCTATTAGGTCGAAAGGTGCTGAGAAAGCGTCGTTATTACGCCTGAGAACTTAGCAGATGTTTAGCTCCCAGTTGTAAAAGTTGACAGTTATTAAACAAAAGTATAGCTGTACTGTGATCTTATGACACCGTGGAATGAAGGTAGAACTACAATGTGATATTATGATGAGATGATATAAACACATCCGAATTCGGATCCTCACATTTATATATATTTCAATTAAAGTGAAGAGATGAAGTGTAATAATTACCATCATAATTTTAGCATCCGTGTGTCCCTTAAAAGTGCCACAAGAATATTCACCACTTGCAACAGCAAAGGCCAACTCATCGAAAGTACTCGGTACCGGCTCCTCTATGGGACATGTCATAAATGACATTAACGTTCCAGTGTAACTTGAAACCAATATAAATATTGACATCCACCAAATTGCTATTAATAATCGAGATGAAAATCTTCTAATTGAATTTAAATTTTCTCCTGAAAATGAAATGATAAGTATTTCTTGTATCCATTACTGATACAATAATTTTTACTTTATACCTTGAAATATAAGTGTTCCAAAAAGAAACCAGAATAATTTTCTTTTTGACCAATGCGAATTTGTTCCAGATAAATCATTATCTTTCTCCATAATCTTATGTAATGATATTCCAAATATTAACAAGGTTACGGCAATTGCTATCCAAATCTATAGAAAAAAATAAAAGATATAAATAGTTAATAAACTCAGTAATTATTGAAGAAATGTTACCATTTATGATAACTTACTTGAAAAGAAAACGGCAAAATAAGAGAATTCCATGCTGTTTTTGATTCAGGCAACCGGATTCTGAATTTTATGTTAGTAAAACCTACATGTGAGGAATATTCTATAACACGATAACGATCATTTGTCAGGATAAATGGAGGGACAATCATATCCGCTTC
The DNA here is from genome assembly GCF_000671375.1 of Centruroides sculpturatus. Taxonomy (NCBI): domain Eukaryota; kingdom Metazoa; phylum Arthropoda; class Arachnida; order Scorpiones; family Buthidae; genus Centruroides; species Centruroides sculpturatus. The sequence continues at coordinate 169,622 of NW_019384589.1, read as the reverse complement.
CTGAAAATAATTAAAATATGTACATATTTAAAGAAGTACACGAGAAAAACTCTTATTAGAGTGAATTAACACAGAAACGTTTTTGTTATAAGTAACACTAGAAATTAATCATCTGTCAACAAGTGGATAAAACATCTGACAATTGGAAGATGATGAAAGGTTGCCGTCTCGCCAGCAGGTTGATACCTGTAGGTTTTTGTGTTTCTCGTGTTTTTAACACGTAAATAAATTGCTTCCCAAAAAATATTTTTCCGGAAATGAACTTCTGGTTTATTTTGTTACGGCAAAGCGACGAACGGGCAATGTGAAAAAGGGTAATTGTCTTCCGGAAAGATATTTATGAGAAACTGGCCACTATTTAAATGTCACATAAATAAAAAGAACTTTAAAACTCCACGAGTCCAGCCCGTGGGCAAGGCGCGAACTCATGGCCAACAGTCGGTATTCAGTGGTTTTATCCTCTAGGACCTATTGGAGGGCACGGAAAGGATCTTCTTTGGCATGTCGCCAATCAACCAAGAGTTCAGCAAGGGTATTTGCAATATCTCTTGCAGAAAATTTTATAAATTAAAATTAATTTTTGGTTCAGGAAATCTCATTATAAATTTTATAAGACAGAAATCTAAATGTAAGGAACATGCTATAACACGTAAACGAAAACGAACTGTTAGGAAACATGGCGTTAAACTCATGCTATAAATTGGTTTTAATTTATAGAGCTTTCAGCAAGAGGTATTTCAAATACCTATTGCTATATTAATTGTACCCAATTCCGTGGTTAGTTGGCAAAGCAATATTATCTGTTGTAAGGCAATACTGTCCATAATATTCGTTTATTGTGGCAGGCGTGAATCGCAATGGTATGATATAGGAATAGGCACGGTGCATTAATTTATGCTTTAAATGATAAGTTGCAAAGTTTGACTAAGTTATATTCTGTCTACTTACGCAATAATACTAATATTGATACACAAAATAAAATGTCAACACAGCTTTTTCTAATGACAAAACTTTAAAAAACTTTTTTATGAATAATAAATATTTGTACATAATTACCTGTCTTACAAGCTGTCCAACTATTCCACTCCAATAACCTGTTTTGTTTTCTGTACCAAATTCACGTAGAATAGGCTTTACCATTTCATACCTGAGTAATTAGAACTGTGTATTAAGAAAAATTTCAAATAATATTAACAACATACTAGATTAAAAAATGTCAAATTGATATATTTAAATATATCAATTAGTTTATAACAGCAAAATGGCCGAATTGATAAAACCAGCACAAAAGTTTGACTTTACGTGTACGTTGTTTAAATATGTTCCACTGTTCCATGGAAAGTCTATCCTATAGACAATTTGACATCTTTTCTATTGTTTTGCCATTAGAAAATATAATAATGTAAATGTTATTTTTACCTAAACTTCAGTTTATCTTGAAGTATTTTAAATAATTTGAAACCGGATGCTCCAACAATACGCTTTCCAGATTCATCGAATTGCATTCTACCTCCCATCTGAAATTACAATAATACTATATTATACTGATATCACCATTAGTCAACAAGAAATATAAATAAAATTAAATATAAATATTTTTAAAGTTACCCGAATGCTCGCTATTCTCCAAGTGTAGTTAACATTCTGTTCTGAAATGATAAATTAAACTTTTATTTAATATTTATATTTTTAAATGAATATATGAACTGCTCTGAGCATCGGGGTAGCCCAAAAATAAAGTAACTAAAAAGTATATCCTTTAATACTAGAATCACAGGTATATAACATTTAAATAGCCATTGTTATGCCATTTTCATCAACGCTCCAGGGAAAAAATGGCTGCCGTTTATCGATTGGTCGACTGTACTTTATTTTAAATTGCCGAAACAAAATTATTTCAGGATTTAACTAGAATTAATAAAATGTATATCAAGTATATCGAATTACTTTAATATAATAACACTTACATATCATATAAAATTAAATAGTATATATAATTCTTTGAATAGGTTGTCACCAAACAACTTGTCCATCAGACACAGATCGTTTGATGGTTACAGTAGAGCGTCGTTTATTTGAAAGTCGGTTATCCGAAACGTCTCTTATCCGAAAGAATTTCAGTGGGCAAATTTAAATTTTCGCTAGTGTTGTGCCGCTGCAATCTTTGACTATATCTTGGGCTACTCCAATATATTTTTTGTTAACGCGTGTTTTAGCTGGCAGCACTGGCACTTTTGTGTGGTGTTTTTCTGAGAACTGTGTGTTGTGCTGAATCGAACGATTTTGATACTAGATTAACTCTTACAGTATATATTTTTTTGTTTATATGTTTTTCAATATATTTATTCTGTTTGTAAAAAATAAAGAAATAATTTTTAACAATACAATAGCCACGATTATTATTTTAGAAAGTTTACATTAGGCTTAACATCGACGAAAATTTAATGCGCAGCGACAAGCAACGGAGAAAAATTTTAACATGGGATATTTTTTCGTACGTACTCGGTTATCCGAAAAACAAGTTATCCGAATAACCCCAGTCACCAATTGATTCGGATAAACGACGATCTACTGTATTTTGTTTGAATTTGAAAGAAATGTTACTGAAAAACTGGCCAGGGTTTATAAATGTTCGCTGTTGGGAGGTAGCCGTTATTGAAGGTTCGAGTTTAGTAATACTTTTTACTTAAATATAAAAATACTCACTACAAATTCTAATACGAAAATTTATTATAAGCACAAATATAAAGAAATTGCGACTTATCTTCTTGTACATTTTTACATGTAAATAAATTTAAAGTAATATTCAGAATTAGTTATTGTTGTCTCTGTAAATATTTACGTAAAACCATGGAGATGACACAATTCGAGCGAAAAAAAAAAATTTTTCTGTTAATTAAGTAATGAAAGATTAGTAATTGATTTAATTTTCTAATTACACTTGAAACATTTAAATATATTTATTTTTCCTGTAGGAAATAACTTATTCTGTGAAGGTAATATTTCCAATATATAAATTTGACTTAAAACTGATGATTCTGATGATAGTAAATAATTTAATTTCAAGTTTTGTTACAATTTTCTGCTTAATGTTCACTATCTTGTAGTATATTTTTAGAGTTTAGTCACGAAATAAATGTGCATAATCAATATATTGCACAATTTCAAGCGTGGAATGTATTGACTCTGTACATTTATGTAACAAACAGTCTATAAGGTCTTCTTGTTATTATTTATATGTATTTATTTTTAAAAAATGATCTAAAGTTAAATTTAATATTTTAAAACTGAACACGACAGTAGAGAACATTTATAACACGTAACTAAAAATCTTATTTATTGCAGAACTTACACTGAAGTTGCGCGATGTAATTGTGTAACTGTTTTTATTGTAGACTTTTAAAATAGGTCTTTTATCGACAATTTCAAAATGCAGCAATTGATTTAATTGAACATTAATTAATATAACCTTTGCGTTAGGCGCGCGGGGTGATTATCGCGATGTGGTGCTCTAGGAGACTCGCCGTTTCCCCATTTCGTAAATCAATTTTGTAAAAATCATAGTTTTATTCGGGGTTTTGTAATGTTAGGTGAGTAATCTATTGTGTTTTGAAAGTCTTAATAAATAAACTACTCAAAATAAATCATTTTTATTTGTTATATAACGAAAACAAAATAGTATTACGTTTTAGAAATTTTTATTTAAGCTAATAAGTGTATTTTTACCATCCCGGGCCAACAGTATTTCGGTAAACACATCCCCTAATATACTACAGCAATTAGTGGTAAAAAGGCAATTTATCGGCTGATAACACGGATCTCGTTTCGGGAAGTATTTCACATTATTTCACATTGTTCGCACAAGTTTTTATTTTTGTTGGAAAGTTGCTGTCTTCAGATGAAATTTTTTGATTTTTACATCGTTCGCATTTCTGTACAAGCGTTATTGTGTATTTCCACGCTTTGTTTTTTGTTCTTTGGCATTTGTAGAAAATGTATTCTGTCGTTTTTGTCTCGTTACACTCTTTTCACAGTGAATGGGGTTGAGATACTATGTGACGATAGTGGAGGAAATGTCAAGCAGCAAGGAGATCGTGAGACATTAACCATTGCATATCGGTATTTTTTGGAGTGGTTTTTATTTTATTGATAACCTGCAATTTTTTATTGTGGTCTATATTTGGACTCTGTTTTATAATATGTGGCTCTTCTTTTATTTTATTTAATGCTTAAATTGCTTTTTGCTGCAAATTTGCGTGTTATATATTAAAGCTTTTCCTCTTAGGTCGATGTTCACTATATACTGTATTCACATTTTTCAATTATGAAGTGAAATTTTATTTTTATAGTTTCTTTAACCTAACCGAAAGAAATTCCCAGAATTTTTGCTTCGGTTTCGTTGAGCGGATATATCGGTGTCTTTTGCCAGCCGCCTATTTGATTCCGACCGTCTTTCGGATGTTGACCTTTAACCTTGATATTGTTTCGATGTGTTTCAGTAGCTGGCTAGTCTTCTTATACTTTATATGGTGGTACATAAGAAGGTTAATTTGTCTGCATGCGCTATTAGCTTTGTTTCAGTTCTACACCCGGGAAGTCACAAACTTTTTTTACGTTTGTCCTCTTTTATTGTACTGATTAGTGTATCTATCGCAGTTACAAAAAGTAGCATGGACAGGGGGCTCCCTTGTCAGTCTAATCTTTCTATGTCTATGGAATCACTGAAACATCTATCTAACAGTACTGTGCTACTGTTTTTTGGGTAGCAAGTCTCAATGGTTATGATTAATTTTTTTCCAAAATTTAATTTTTTAGTACGTTCATCATAAACTGGAGATGTAATCTGTCGAATGCATGGTCCATGTCTATTGTTATGAGGCATGTCTATACTTTTAATTGATGTAGTCTATTTTATTTCGTATTACATGAATGTTTTCGTGTATTTTTCTTTCAGGAACACGATGTGCATATCCTTATTACATCATTCCACTCCAATATACTTAAAACGCAAACTTTGAAACCTTTTTAAAATAGTTTGAAATTAGAAAACAGTGAATTATATTGCATTTAAAATCAATTTCGTGCGTATAATACTAACGTTAGTTAAATGTAAATTTACTTTAGAATTTTGAGTGTTATCATCTCTGCAACAATACATAAAATTGATAACATATAACCTAAGCATAATAGTGCAAGAGGACTAAATATATCATCCAATTTCAATGGTGCAAATTCAGTTGTTTGAACTCCAACTGCTACAGAGTGCTTGTCTTTACCTATAATTCCAGATTCGAATAAACGAGACACACTGAAAAATACAATATTTAAGCTGTAATCAAATTAAATTATAAATGAAATTAGTAAAATCATTTAAAAGATGATTTACATTTTATTAATGTCGTTTTTATAAGGAAATCCTTTTCTAAGTCCATAACCAACAGTAAATGTCATCAGATCATTTTTTGAAAAAACATATTTGGAAGATTGATCCTTCTGTCTCAACCTGTTTAAATTACCATCGCCACCGATCAAGGCGAAACGTCCATTATGCAATTTTTCAAATGGATTATTACTGTCGACGAAAGTGTTGTAATTGATAATATGTCTACCCAAAAGTTTTGCACTCGAATAATTCGAATTCTGTAAAAATGAATAAAGTATAAAATAATCATATAGGGTGTATTAAAAATAAATTACGAGATATATTTTGTATTTTATAAATTATGGAATAGTAGGGAAATATGGAATACTGAGGTTTCTGCTCTGCCATTACGTGGGAATGCCATGAACTACTCAAGAAAGACTCTCACGATGCAGTGCAGTGAGAGTTAACCGCTTGTCCTCCTACTATTCGCTACAGAACAAAGTGTGTTTTCAAATTTTAAAGGCAAGTTTTCAAACATTTTATCCTACTAGTTCAGATGTGACTTGAACATTGATGTTAAGCATAATGTACACTAAAACGATTGTAGTTTGTTATACTGTAGTCATTTTTTAGCTGACAATGTTTTGTCTATCAGTTTATAGGTTCGTTTTCCAAGATGGCGTGTCCGGTATTATGAAATACTAGGACAAATGGATAAACTGAAAGAAAAGAACAAAAAGAAGAAAGAGAATCTTCAATACAACAAAAGAAATTGAACTTTTAAAATACTACCTGTTAAGAAATTAAACTTAGACCGACCTCATAGACCTAAACTTACTACAGATGACTCCAGTGTTAGCAGCGATGTATCATCTTTAATGGACTTCATGCTGTCAACTAAAGAACCAGAAAACGAAGACGCTAAATGTAGCTTCTGTAATGGAAAATTCTTCGAAGATGAAGAAAAATTTTTTTCAATACTTCAGCTGCTCTCTGTAGGCTCACCTTGATTGTACCGGAGCAGAGAACGAAATTATATCTGTGACTAGAAATAGACTCGAAGCATGGATGACATCGAAATAATCTTAAAAATATGGTTTTTATAATTAAAAATAACCACGTTTTATGAAGTCTAATTAGTTTTTAAATGGTTTAAACCACCTATTCCATATTACCCGACTATTCCATATTACCCTCCATTTGTGACTTTTTTAAATAATTGTTTTATGACAACAAAATAAATAGTATCTTTTCTACACGTGACAGTTCATTACAATTAGTTATAGTATGAAACTTGATGATTTTGGAATATTTATTCAAAAACTAATAAAGTTATGTTTAGAAATGTAAATTGTATTCCATAATACCCTCCTTTCCGCTAATAATTACCACCATAATTGCAGCATCTGTGTATCCCTTAATAGTACCACAAGAATATTCTCCTTTTTCAACGGAAAAGGCCAACTCATCGAAAGTACTCGGTACCGGCTCCACTATGGGGCAAGTCATAAATGACATTAACGTTCCAGTGTAACTTGAAACCAATATAAATATTGACATCCACCAAATTGCAATCAATAATCGAGATGGGAATCTTCTAATTGAATTTAAATTTTCACCTGAAAATGAAATGTTAAGCATGACTTGTATCCTTTAATAACGCAGAAATTTTCAATTTTTACCTTGAAATGTAAGTGTTCCAAAAAGAAACCAGAATATTTTTCTTCTTGACCAATGCGAATTTGTTCCAGATATATCATTATCTTTCTCAATAATGTTATGTAACGATATTCCAAATACTAACAATGTTACGACAATTGCTATCCAAATCTAGTAAAAATAAATTAAAAAAAAAACTCAGTAATTATTCAAGAAATGTTACCATTTACGTTGACTTACTTGAAAAGAAAATGGCAAAATAAGAGAATTCCATGCTGTTTTTGGTTCTGGCAATCTGATTATGAATTTCATGTGAATGAAATATAANCGACGAAAGTGTTGTAATTGATAATATATCTACCCAAAAGTTTTGCACTCGAGTAATTCGAATTCTGTAAAAATGAATAAAGTACAAAATAAACATATTGGGTGTATTAAAAATAAATTACGAGATATATTTTGTATTTTATAAATTATGGAATAGTAGGAAAATATGGAATACCGAGGTTTCTGCTCTGTTTGTTGCTGCTATTACGTGGGAATACCATGAACTACTCAAGAAAGACTCTCACGATGCAGTGCAGTGAGAGTTGACCGCTTGTTGTTCTCCTACTATTCGCTACAGAACAAAGTGTGTTTTGTAATTTTGAAGGCAAGTTTTCAAACATTTTAACCTACTAGTACAGATGTGACTTGAACATTGATGTTAAGCACAATGTACACTAAAACAATTGTAGTTTGTTATACTGTAGTCATTTTTTAGCTGACAATGTTTTGTCCATCAGTTTAAAGGTTCATTTTCCAAGATGGCGTGTCGGGTATTATGAAATACTAGGATAAATGCATAAACGGAAAGAAAAGGACAAAAAGAAGGAACCAGAATCTTTAAAACAACAAAAGAAATTGAACATTCAAAGACTACCTGTTAAGAAATTAAACTTAGACCGACCTTATAGACCTAAACTTACTACAGATGACTCCAGTGTTAGCAGCGATGTATCATCTGTAATGAACTTTATGCCGTCAAGTAAAGAACCAGAAAACGAAGACGCTAAATGTAGCTTCTGTAATGGAAATTTCTCCGAAGATGAACGAAGAAAAATTTGGTTCAATGCTTCAGCTGCTCTCTGTAGGATCACCTTGATTGTACCTGAGCAGAGAACGAAATTATATTTGTGACTAGAAATAGACTCGAAGCATGGATTACATGGAAATAATCTTAAAAATATAATTTTTTTTAGTTAAAAATAACTACGTTTTATGAAGACTAATTAATTTTTCAATCGTTTAAACAACCTGTTCCATATTACCCGACTATTCCATATTACCCTCCATTTGTGACTTTTTTAAATAATTGTTTTTATGACAACAAAATAAATAGTATTTTTTCTACACGTGACAGTTCATTACAATTAGTTATAGTATGTACTGTTGATGATTTTGGGATATTTATTGAAAAACTAGTAAAGTTATTTTTAAAAATGTAAATTGCATTCCATTATACCCTCTTTTCCGCTAATAATTACCACCATAATTGCAGCATCCGTGTATCCCTTAATAGTACCACAAGAATATTCTCCACTTTCAACGGCAGAGGCCAACTCATCGAAAGTACTCGGTACCGGCTCCACTATGGGACAAGTCATAAATGACATTAACGTTCCAGTGTAACTTGAAACCAATATAAATATTGACATCCACCAAATTGCAATTAATAATCGAGATGGAAATCTTCTAATTGAATATAAATTTTCGCCTGAAAATGAAATGATAAGTATTACTTGTATCCATTACTGACACAATAATTTTTACTTTATACCTTAAAATGTAAGTGTTCCAAAAAGAAACCAGAATATTTTTCTTCTTGACCAATGCGAATTTGTTCCAGATAAATCATTATCTTTCTCCATAATCTTATGTAACGATATTCCAAATACTAACAAGGTTAAGGCAATTGCTATCCAAATCTAGTAAAAATAAATTTAAAAAAACTTAGTAATTATTGAAGAAATGTTACCATTTATGCTGACTTACTTGAAAAGAAAATGGCAAAATAAGAGAATTCCATGCTGTTTTTGGTTCTGGCAATCTGATTATGAATTTCATGTGAATGAAATATAAATGTGAAGAATATTCTATAACGCGATAACGATCATCTGTCAGGAAACATGGAGCGACAATCATATCTGCTTCCTGAAAATAATTAAAATATCTAAACATTTAAAGATATACACGAGAAAAACTGCCATTAGATTGAATTTAAAAAAAAAAAAAAACGTTATTGTTATAAGAAACACCTGAAATTCATCACCAGATGCCAAGTGGATAAAACCTCTGACAACTGGCAGATGATCGCTGGCTGCCGTCTTACGAACAGGTTGGTGTGTGTAGGTTTTCCACTTTTTAATTGTCTAACACTTAAATAAAAAGTTTTACAAAGAAAACCTTTCGGGAAATGATCTTTTGGTTTATTTTTTTATGGCAACGTGATACATAGGCGATGTGTTGAAGAGTGAGTGCCTTCCAAGCCGATTTATAAAGTAGCCTCTATTTAGACGTTACAAAGGTAAAGAAATGTGGAAAACTCTACGTGTCCAGCCTGTGAGCAAGACGAACAGCCGGTTTTTAGCAGTTTTATCCACTCTGTCATTAGTGGGGGCAGAAGGATCTTAGACATGTAGAGAACCAACCACGAAATTGGTTTTAGTTCAAGTAGTTTTTAGCAACAGGTATTGCAAATACTCTTGCTGAAAGCTTCATAAATTATATTTAATTTTTGTTTCAGGAAATCTGATTATAAAATTCATATAAAAGAAATCTAAATGTGAAGAACATGATACAACACGAAAACAATCTGTCAGGAAACATGAAGAAAAAATTACGCTATAGATTGGTTTCAATTTATAGAGTTTTATGCAAGAAGTATTCTAAATATCTCTTGAATAAAACTCTAAATACCTATTGCTATATTAATTGAAACAATTTTAGTGGTTAGTTGGCAAAGCAATGTTACTTCTTGTAAGGCAATACTGTCCATAATATTCGTTCAGTGTGGCAAAAGTGAATCGCAATGGTATGGTGTTTGTATGGAATCGTCTGGACGTACGATTCCCGCCCTTTTTCTCTTTTTCAAACGAGCAACGGTTGACACTGTAGAAACTCAGATCGAGAAACGACCATTAGTTTTGAAAACAGGATCGCTGATTGGCTGTCGATTATCGTACGATCTCCGGACTTCCTATAGAGCTACAAATATCTTCAATACGTATATAAGGTTAGAGTTTAGACAAGGAGAGTTAAGCACGTTTAAGTTAAGTTTGCCTAGGTTGAAGTTTGATAGAGTTTGGTAGGAACTTCATGTTAAGGACGTTTTGTCCTTCACCTGAAGTTCGGCTAATGGAACTCAGGAGTTGATCAAACGAACTTGTTGAAGGTAGGTCGTTTCGTCACGCTGTTTCATCGACATTTTTTAAAATTTGACTTGCATCAACAGGATTATCTTGGATTTCACATGACAGAAGCGGAAGATACCATTGATCGTAAAGGCTGATCTGCGATGCAAAAGGCTGATAAAGGAACAGAATAACACCGGCAATCATTGACCCAGGTATAATATTTTTACTCTCGCTGATGCAGAGATACCTAGACGCGTGAAATCATAGCGTTTCCAAGGGATTGGAAAGACGATGAGCCGGGGACATTAGGAAATAAATGGGTAAAACGCAAAAAAGCAAGGCTGAGGATTGAACTTGTGGAAATCTAGGCTAAGACGAGGAAATTGGAGCTCTTATGGGAGCAGGAAAAACGACTCCTTGAGGCATGGAACTCTTATGGGAGCAGGAAAAACGACTCCTTGAGGCATGGAACTCTTATGGGAGCNCCAAGTGGATAAAACCTCTGACAACTGGCAGATGATCGCTGGCTGCCGTCTTACGAACAGGTTGGTGTGTGTAGGTTTTCCACTTTTTAATTGTCTAACACTTAAATAAAAAGTTTTACAAAGAAAACCTTTCGGGAAATGATCTTTTGGTTTATTTTTTTATGGCAACGTGATACATAGGCGATGTGTTGAAGAGTGAGTGCCTTCCAAGCCGATTTATAAAGTAGCCTCTATTTAGACGTTACAAAGGTAAAGAAATGTGGAAAACTCTACGTGTCCAGCCTGTGAGCAAGACGAACAGCCGGTTTTTAGCAGTTTTATCCACTCTATCATTGGTGGGTGCAGAAGGATCTTAGACATGTAGAGAACCAGCCACCAAATTGGTTTTAGTTGAAGTAGTTTTTAGCAAGAGGTATTGCAAATACTCTTGCTGAAAGCTTCATAAATTATAATTAATTTTTGTTTCAGGAAATCTGATTATAAAAGTCATATAAAAGATATCTAAATCTGAAAAACAAGATACAACACGAAAACAATCTGTTAGGAAAGGTGGAGAAAAATTACGATATAGATTGGTTTCAATTTATAGAGTTTTATGCAAGAGATAATATAAATACTTCTTGCATAAAACTTTAAATACCTATTGCTATATTAATTGAAACAATTTTAGTGGTTAGTTGGCAAAGCAATGTTACTTCTTGTAAGGCAATACTGTCCACAATATTCGTTCAGTGTGGCAAAAGTGAATCGCAATGGTATGGTGTTTGTATGGAATCGTCTGGACGTCCCGCTCTTTTTCTCTTTTTCAAACGAGCAACGGTTGACACTGTAGAAACTCAGATCGAGTAACGACCATTAGTTTTGAAAACAGGATCGCTAATTGGCTGTCGATCATCGTAAGATCTCTGGACTTCCTATAGAACTACGAATATCTTCAATACGTATATAAGGTTAGAGTTTAGACGGAGAGTTAAGCACGCCTAAGTTAAGTTTGCCTAGGTTGAAGTTTGATAGAGTTTGGTAAGAACTTCAGATTAAGGACATTTTGTCCTTAACCTGAAGTTCGGCTAAGGGATCTCAGGAGTTGATCAAACGAACTTTTTGAAGGAAGGTCGTTTCGTCACGCTGTTTAATCGACATTTTTTAAAATTTGACATGCATCAACAGGATTATCTTGGATGTCACATGACTGAAGCAGAAGATACCACTGATCGTAAAGGCTGATCTGCGATGCAAAAGGCTGATAAAGGAACAGAACAACACTGGCAATCATTGACCCAGGTAAAATATTTTTACTCTCGCTAATGCAGAAATACCTAGATGCGTGAAATCATAGCGTTCCAAGGCAAGGGATTGGGAAGACAATGAGCAGGGGACATCAGGAAATAAATCAGTAGAACGCGAAAAAGCAAGGCTGAGGATTGAACTTGTGGAAATCTAGGCTGAGACAAGGAAACTGGAGCTCTTATGGGAGCAGGAAAAACGACTCCTTGAGGGATGGAGATCGGTGGTTCTGGCTGTCAAGAAAATATTAGACGACTAGGAGCACCAGAAATAGAGGAAGCCCCCGGAAGTAGCTACGTTCAGAGAGAAGTTTGGGGAAATGTCAAATAGAGGGTTGGCAAACAGCAGCGGAAAGTTAGGCAGTAACGGGACCTTCAAAGAGAAATGACAGTGGAAACCCATCCCCTCGACATTTAAGTCAAACAAACTCCCAAGGCTAATTGTTATGCCTGTGGAAGATTGGGCCACTGGAAGAGGGATTGTCCTAAGTGAAAGGCATCCAGTAATTCCAAACGGGCACGGCTCGTGACGCCACGATCAAGACACCCCACGCAAAGAAACACTTGGTAGTGAGGACAACGGCATATGATCAGCCAAAGGTCGAGGAGTTGCCAATTAAAATTAGGATAGTAGGTGGCGGCCATCAACTTTCGGCGATAGAAGACTTTGGAGCAGCGATTTCGGTCATAAGAAAATCATTTGGTGACAGAAACGAAGGGAGAAATCCAACGGGTTGCATTCATTGGACACGAAATCAATGCGATAACGAACCCAATAGAATTGGGGGAGGAAGGTCTCACAGGATTGCGGGGGCTGGGGCTAGCGACACGTGCTATGACAGACAAGTTACACCAGACTATGGATGCCCCATATTCGGAGGAGGATTTCCAAACGTTGTTAGACCAAAAGAGCGATCTCCAAGGATAAGGCGAAAGACACATATCGAGCCTAAAGGTAGATGGGCGCAGTTTTTCCCAAGAAAAAGATCTGGAACCTCTTTAAGAGACTGTGAGTGGTAGAAGTAGCGACAGTAGGAAAAATTGAACGAATTTACAGGACGCCCAAGTTCAGGACAAATCGCTCACCCGCACGTGAGAGGCCACAGGGCACGAGGACGTTTTGTTTAAGTTCGGCTAAGGAAACTCGGAAGTTTGTGAAATGAACTTGTTGAAGCATGGTTGCTTTCGTCTTGTGTGTTTTCTTCAAGGAACTACGGAAGTAGTATACAACTAATAACTACTCAAGGATTGTGTCATAAAGTGCCTTTTTGACAGACCTGTTCAATATAAACGAACTGTTCGGACTCTAATTTATTTTGTGTGTGTGAAACCTACGTTGTAAATAACTAAAACGTAATTTGTAGCTCTTGTGAACATCGTAAATTTATGTAAATTTTATTTGTTGTTATAAACGTTTTGTGAACTGTCATTTTGAAATTGACTTATGGTATAGCAATAGACAGAGTGCATTAATTTAAGTTGCACACGATAAACTGTAAGGTTATGTTCTGTGTACTCACCTAATAGTAGTAATACTGATATGTAAAATATAATATAAACAGAACGTTTTGTAATGACATAAAACTTCGAAGATCTGTATTCATTTTTCCAATATTTTTTATGAATAATAAAAATTTGTACATAATTACCTGTCTTACAAGTTGTCCAACTGTTCCGCTCCAACAACCNCAAATGGAACTCTTATGGGAGCAGGAAAAACGACTCCTTGAGGCATGGAACTCTTATGGGAGCAGGAAAAACGACTCCTTGAGGCATGGAACTCTTATGGGAGCAGGAAAAACGACTCCTTGAGGCATGGAGATCGGTGGGTCTGGCTGTCAAGAAAAAATTAGACGACTAAGAGCACCAGAGATGGAGCAAGCCCCTCGAAGTAGTTACATTCAGAGAGAAGTTTGGGGAAAATGTCAAATAGAGGGTTGGCAAACAGCAGCGGAAAGTTAGGCAGTAACGGGACTCTCAAACAGAAATGACAGGGGAAACCCATCCCCTCGACATTTCAGTCAAACTTACTCCCAAGGCTAATTGTTATGCCTGTGGAAGGTTGGGCTACTGGAATAGGGATTGTCCTAAGTGGAAGACATCCAGTGAGTCCAAACAGACACGGCTCGTGACCACGATCAAGACACCTCACGCAGAGAAACACTTGGTAGTGAGGACAACAGCGTATGATCAGCCAAAGGTCGAGGAGTTGCAAAATAAAATTAAGATAGTAGGTGGCGGACATCAACTTTCGGCGATAGCAGACTTTGAAGCAGCGGTTTCGGTCATAAGAAAATCATTTGGTGACAGAATCAAAGGGAGAAATCCAACGGGTTGGATTCTTTGGACACTGGATCAATGCGATGAAGAACCCGATAGAATTGGGAGAGGAAGGCCTCAGAGAATTGCAGGGGCCGGGGCTAGCGACATGTGCCATGACAGACAAGTTACACCAGACCATGGACGACCCATATTCGGAGGAGGATTTCCGAAAGTTGTTAAACCGAAAGAGCGAGCTCCAAGGATAAGGCGAAAGACACATATCGAGCCTAAAGATAGGTGGGCGCAGTTTTTCCCAAGAAAAAGATCTGAAACCTCTTTAAGAGGCTGTGAGCGGTAGAAATAGCGACAGTAGGAAAAATTGAACGAATTTACAGGACGCCCAAGTTCAGGACATATCACTATCCCGCACGTGGGAGGCCACCGGGCACAAGCATGTTTTGTCTAAGTTCGACTAAAAAAACTCGGGAGTTTGTGAAACGAACTTGTTGAAGCAAGGATGCTTTCGTCTTGTCTGTTTTCTTCAACGAACTACGGAAATAGTATACAACTAATAACTACTCAAGGATTGTGTAATAAAGTGCCTTTTTGACAGACCTGTTCAGTATAAACGGACTATTTGGACTCTAATTTATTTTGTGTGTGTGAAACCTACGTTGTAAATAACTAAAACGTTGTAATTTGTAGCTCTTGTGAACATCGTAAGTTTAGGTAAATTTTATTTGTTGTTATAAACGTTTTGTGAACTGTCATTTTGAATTTGACTTATGGTATAGGAATAGACAGAGTGCATTAATTTAACTTGCAAATGATAAATTGTAAGGTATGACCACGTTATGTTCTGTCTACTCACCTAATAGTAGTAATACTGATATCTAAAATATAATATGAACAGAACGTTTTGTAATGACATAAAACTTCGAAGATCTGTATTCATTTTTCCAAAATTTTTTATGAATAATAAAAATTTGTACATAATATTCGTTCAGTGTGGCAAAAGTGAATCGCAATGGTATGGTGTTTGTATGGAATCGTCTGGACGTCCCGCTCTTTTTCTCTTTTTCAAACGAGCAACGGTTGACACTGTAGAAACTCAGATCGAGTAACGACCATTAGTTTTGAAAACAGGATCGCTAATTGGCTGTCGATCATCGTAAGATCTCTGGACTTCCTATAGAACTACGAATATCTTCAATACGTATATAAGGTTAGAGTTTAGACGGAGAGTTAAGCACGCCTAAGTTAAGTTTGCCTAGGTTGAAGTTTGATAGAGTTTGGTAAGAACTTCAGATTAAGGACATTTTGTCCTTAACCTGAAGTTCGGCTAAGGGATCTCAGGAGTTGATCAAACGAACTTTTTGAAGGAAGGTCGTTTCGTCACGCTGTTTAATCGACATTTTTTAAAATTTGACATGCATCAACAGGATTATCTTGGATGTCACATGACTGAAGCAGAAGATACCACTGATCGTAAAGGCTGATCTGCGATGCAAAAGGCTGATAAAGGAACAGAACAACACTGGCAATCATTGACCCAGGTAAAATATTTTTACTCTCGCTAATGCAGAAATACCTAGATGCGTGAAATCATAGCGTTCCAAGGCAAGGGATTGGGAAGACAATGAGCAGGGGACATCAGGAAATAAATCAGTAGAACGCGAAAAAGCAAGGCTGAGGATTGAACTTGTGGAAATCTAGGCTGAGACAAGGAAACTGGAGCTCTTATGGGAGCAGGAAAAACGACTCCTTGAGGGATGGAGATCGGTGGTTCTGGCTGTCAAGAAAATATTAGNTGAACATGTTCTCAAAAAACAATTTGACTATCAGAGACAGGTTGTTTGTTGGTTATTTTCTTTGCATTTGAAAGAAATGTTTTTGAAAAAATGGCCAGAGTTTATAAATGGCCGCTGTTAGGAGGTGGCTGATATTGAATGTTCGACTATTGTAATACTTTTTACTTAAATATAGAAATACTCACCACAAATGATGATACGAAAATTCATTATTAGCACAAATATAAAGAAATTGCGACTTATCTTCTTGTACATTTTCACGTGTTAATAAATTTAAAGTAATATTCACAATTAGTTATTGTTGTTTCTGTAAATATTTACGTAAAACCATGGAGATGACACAATTCGAGCCAAAAAATTTTTTTCCGTTAAATATAGAAATATTAATAATTGAATTAATTATTTAATAACAGTTATAACATTTAAATATATTTATTTTTGCTGTCGGGAATAACTTATTTTGTAAAGATAATATTTCAAATATATAAATTTGACTTAAAAGTGATGATTATGATGAAAGTGAATAATTTAATTTCAAGTTTTATTACAATTTCTTGCTTAAAGTTCCTTTTTTTTTGTAGTATATTTTTAGAGTTTAGTCACGAAATAAATGTGCATAATCAATATATTGCAAAATTTCAAGCGTAGAATGTATATTGACTTTGTACATTTATGTAACGAACAGTATATAAAGTCTTTTTGTTTTTATTTATATATATTTATTTTTAAAAAATGATTTAAAGTTTAATTTAATATTTTAAAATTAAACACAATTGTAAGAATCGAGATTCAGGGTTTAATTAGTTAAAAAAAATTTCGTAAAAGAACGTTTTAGTTGAGAATAAAATAACATTGTATTTTTGATAAAATTTTAACACAAAGGATGTACATTTTTCGTTTCCCAGAAAATGAGGACTTTTTTTCTGAACCGAGTAGAGCTACTGATTTTCCTGCGCAGATGAGTCAGCCATCCGTATAAAAAGGATAGATTTCTTACCTTTTGGGCAGCAGTTCCCTGATGTAGGACGTGCCCCATAATATTTGCGCAGCACCTAAGAAAGGACAGCGACATAAGAAGTAGGCAATATTTTATAATGCCCACATAGAAGTTGCGCTCAAGGTTAACATTTTCTATTTGGATATCTTCCCCCATAAAGATTTTCAACTGAAAATAAGAATAAACGGCCTCTGTGAAGGTAATATAAACGATAGAATTGCGTAAACTCTCTCTCACACGCATACATTAGATTAGTATTTTGATGTTTCAGAATGTTGTATATTCATTACAATTGTTTTATTAACCTTTATTAAATATTGTTGTGTTTTTAAATGGTGTAGTTAATTAGTTTTCAATCTCTATTTCCTGCTAGCTCCTCACACAATAATAAAGAATTTGTGTATTATTGTTTTAATTAACTTATGATGAGAAAATACAAACAGAAGGCCAATCAGTTACTGAGTGAATGAAACTAATGAACTTAAATGGCGGGTTTGAGCCTGATTTTTTTGGGTTGTGTTCAAGTAGTGTCACCAGAATACTAAATCATTGCAAAAAGTTAAGGAAATTTTAATACTGAAACTTTTTCTCCTGAACGTTCATCGGATTTTGAACACTAAAAACTTATCGCGGATGAGTAGATCCATCTATTATTTATAAGTATTTGTATATGGATCCGTGAATAGCTTGAAGTACTAACCGAAATAACCTAAATTGCCGATAAATAATTGCCTATAGAAGATGCTATGAAGTCTGTCACTTCAATCGTTGTTATAATGAATGTGTACAATAGTGATGCTTTCAAAAATTTCATATCACATGTTCGGAGCATCATTCGTAATGCGTTACGTCCCACAGTTGAGCACGCCGTGCGTCGCCTATTAGTTACTTTTGTTTCATAAGATCTACCAGTGGCCAAGTAAATAAAATCACTAGACACTAGGGTTGGGTTGGGCTCGTGACACGTCAAAGAAATGGCCGAAAGATTTCCGTGTTTCTAACACCTAACTAGAAATCTTATTTATTGTAGAAGTTATACTGAAGTTACGTCATGTAACTGTGTTTTTTGTACACTTTTAAAATAGGTCTTTTATCGACAATTTTAAAATGCAGCAATTAATTTAATTAAACATTAATTAAATAAGGATTTTGTATGCTAGGAACTCGTTGACAGATACAGTAAAGCAGGAAAGCATCGATTATCCGACCCCCCGATTAACCGTCACATCGGTTAACCGACCGTTCTAGTCGCAAATTTCAAATGTTCACTAGCCCTTCGAAAATCACCGGACGTTTGTCAGACGCCCTGCGTCAGTTTTTTCAGCGGCATTTTTTTTCGAAATTTTTCAAAAAATTTCAAAAAATTCAAGTTCTCCAATTTTTTTCAGCTGNTTTCTAATTATGAGTGGTTGTTTGTCTTGTGAGCAATAAAATAATTTTAAAATAATTTTTAACGGTACTATAGCCACGATTATTATTTAAAAGATAAATTTGTTAAGCTTAACATCGATGGAAATTCAACGCGAAGTATAGTCAATAGCGATATAGTAATATACTAATTACATGGGATATTCTAATATACTAATTACATCGGATATACTAATGTACTAATATACTTTATTAATAATGTATTTTTTTTCATTGTTTTCGGTTATCCGAATTTTCAGTTATCCGACCAACCCGAGTCCCCAATTGAGTCGGATAATCGATGCTCTACTGTATTTTCTTTTTTGTTAAATTTTCATATCAACATGAGACCTTAGTTTCACTCATTTCAAAGTAATATTTGAAAGTAGTTAAGTATATTATTTTCTTTAAAGTTATACTTATTTATTGAAATTTTACTTTCTTATAATATTTCGTTTACATTTACCGTTTTCATTACACGTACAGTACATGACTTTCACAGTGTTTATTCAGTCTGATAGATAATGGCATGTTTAATTTACGTTTAATATTTCAAACAATTTGAAAAACGTTACGAAATAAACGTTTTAACGTTTAACAATACGTTGAAATCATGAATATTATACAGAAATAGAAATAAAGATTATTTACTTTACTTAGCAATTGAGTTTTTTTCAAATTTTTTTCATTTAAATTACTTTCAGAGCTGCATAAAAAGAATTCAATCATCTCTGTCAAACAGAAAGTTAAAATCGATCTCTTCCAACAAAAATAAATGATTATTTTAAATGTTCTATATTTCTTTCTATTTTAGTTACTTGGTATGTAAATGGGTGGACAGAGTCTCAATTGCATGCAAAATGAATCATATCTTTTTAAATATGGTTTAGGTGAAGTAGAAAGATTTTAAAATATAAATGATTTAATACAGATATATATTTAGAATTTTAGATTTATTCTATGAATAAGAACATGGTACTTTATATCGTCTGATGTGTGTGTATTACTTTGTACGCTATACTAGGATTTGGTAAGTATAAAGCTATTTTCACATATTTTAGATTTATTGATTATACTGTATAGTTATAGATTAAATGAATACATTGTATTAACATACACTTTATTGAATGTATTACTATATGCTATATATTGTTGTACTAATATTAGCAATTAACTGTTTCTCTTCATTTCTATTTTGTGTTCTTATGAATTTTCTTTTTTGTCATTTGCCTCGTGTTTTAATTGCTATTATGTATGCCGAGTACATTCTTCTGTAATCGTGGTACTTTAATATCTTTGTTATAATATATAAGTACATACATAGACTCGATAATTTATGTACTGGATTCGGTTATGCTTCACGGTATCGGATTTGCTAATAAAAATTATTGTGTAGAGCACTCAGATAGACGTTTAATTATATCCATCATGGGTTCCGCCATACTCGCAATAATGGTACAAACCAGACATATCAGCAAATGATTTGTCTGGTTTGTACCATTGCAACTATCCATAAAGAATTCCCTAGTTTTACGAATCTCTGCGCTTTTAAATTTTTTTCTATCCTCGTCTTGCATTGCTGTTGAATTTGTTCCTGCCTAAAGTTTGAACCTATCCCCACAGACGTTCACCCCATTCTTCTTTTTAGATGTTACTATCCTGTCTTTGATGAAAACTGACTCCTATTTAAGTGTTACTAACATGAAAAAATCCGATAGAACATGTATCCACCCTGTTGGAGAAGCGCGAACCCATGACCAACATTAGGTAATTTTATCTATTTGGCCATTGGTGGGCTAAAAAATCAGAAAAAAGGACATTACAGAAAATTTTAAGTGGTGGAGAATATTTGTTGATATTTCAATGGGGTAATAATAATTTCTGCAAAAGTTATGTAAATTGGAATTTTATGTAGGAGTACATCCTTTACAACTACTTTCACGTGTCTCATTATGTATCTAGTTTAGCACATTTGTTTCAAACCGGTAAAATTTTCCATAAATAAAACTCATAATGGTACTTGCCCACCAATGTTCAAACAGGTTGCACGCAGATAGCACCATACTAGTGGACTGGCCATACGGAATTTTACGAATTTTCTTTATTTCTAACATCTGAATAGAGAAAACCTTCTTATATGGATAACATATTTGTCAGGTACGAACCCGCGACTCGTGTTTACTTGGTTTATCTACTTGATTACTGGTGGGCCTGATTCTAATGCTAAAATTCACTCCTCTATGCCTTATATTTGTAAAGTTTTTCATAATATTATCCACAAAGATTATCTATAGAGTTTTTTTAAACCAATATGTAATGTAACAGAAAGCAATCTAATACTTTTGTGTTATTAAGCAAATATTTTTCGAACAACAGAATTAAGTTTATAGAAAATTTTTTACAAATATTTATCACGAGAGAAAAAAAATCAATCCGCACTTTCTAAAGAACTCAGTTTATGTTTGTACTTGCTTTGTGATCAGTTATAAACATTTCTGCTGTATGAATGCTGCGATTTAATTTTCTAAATCTATTGTTTATACCAGTGGGATGGATACGGTCAATGATGATGATGTAGAAGATGCAGTTCTTCACATTAATATTGTTAATGTTTTTATTTCCATTCAGAATTGTTCTTCGTACAGAACGTGAGTATTAAACATCTTTTACAGGAATTAATTAACTAATTTAATTTATAATAAACACTGTTAATATTTTAAAACTAAACACAATTATAATTAATTTGTGTATTATTGTTTTAATTAACTTCAGATGTCAATATACAAACAGAAGGTCAACCAGTTACTAAGTGGATGAAACTAATGAACTTATATGGCGGGTTGAGGCCTGTTTTTTTTTTTTGGATTATTTTCAGGTAGTGGCATTAGAATACTAAATTATTGCAAAATGTTAGCGAAATTTTATTAATTAAATAAGGATTTTGTATGCAAAGAAAGTCGTACAAACAAAAGGTATTTTGTACCACTTGTGTTTAGTTAATTAGTCACTTTTACTTAGGAGACAATAAAAATTCAGTCATTTAGTGGTTTAGAGCCTGACAAATGGAATTCCTTTATAGAATTTTTAGTGATTTATAAGGGGATAACTTATTAAACAAAAGTCAGACTTAACGATTATTTTTCTCGTTATTATAATATAAAAGTTTTTATAAAACCCATCCCTATTCTCATAGTTAAACTTTCTGCCATTATAAAATAACTATAACTGTTAAAATATTTTTAATAAAATGGAATAACAGATGGTGCCACCATAATTTGCTGGAAAAGTTAATCAACTCGTTGATAGTTTTTTTTTTTTTTTTGTTAAATTTTCATATCAACGTGAGACCTTCGTTTCACTGATTTCAAAGTAATATTTGAAAACAGTTAAGTATATTATTTTGTTTAAAGTTATACTTATTTTTGAAATTTTATTTCCTTATAATATTTCTTTCACATTCACCGTTTTCATTACACGTACATCATTAAACACGGCATTCATAGTTTAATTTATGTTTAATATTTCAAACAATTTGAAAAACGTCACGAAATAAACGTTTTTACGTTTAACAATACTTTGAAATCACGACTATAATACAGAAATAAAAATGAATATTATTTATTACTTAGGAATTGAGTTTTTTTAATCTTCGTCCATTTAAATTACTTTCAGAGCTGCATAAAAAAATTTAATCATCTCTGTGAAGCAGAAAATTAAAATCGATCTCTTCCAACAAGTATAAATTATTATTTTAAATGTTTTATATTTATTTCTATTCTAGTTACTTGGTAAGTAAATAGGTGAATAAAGTCACAATTGTATGTGAGGAATTATTGCAAAATGAACCATATCTTTCCAAATATGGCTTAGGTGAAGTAGAAAGACTTTAAAATGTAAATGATTTAATACAGGTATATATTTAGCACTTTGGATTTATTCTATGAATAAGAACATGGTACGTTATATCGTCTCATGTATTACTTTGTACGCTATACTAGGATTTGGTAAGTGTAAAGCTATTTTTACATATTTTAGGTTTATTGATTATACTGTATTGTTATAGATTAAATGAGTACATTGTATTATTATACACTTTATTGAATGTATTAATATATGCTGTATATTGGGCTGCAATTTGAAAACATTTCAGCCTAATATAAAGCAAATTTAGACCTATAAATACCCACTGTCTGCCTGTCTTTCTCTAAGCTCGCGGATAGATTTAAAGAGAGGAAACTCGAGGATTAAAATCGTAGGTGTTATGAACGACTATATTGTGAAAAGGAAAGTATGATGTACCAGGGAAAACCAGTACTATTTTGAGATGGAAAGCATATATTTTAAATTAAATATATTAAAAATATGATTAAAAATTGATTCGTTTTTTAACTCGTTTATCTTACAAATGGGCATTATTATTTTTGTGAAAATATAAAGGTTTTTACGGGAATATTTTATTACCGTTTGTACATGTAAGTGAAGCACGATTTGGTTCACAAAATTTAAAGCTTATTAACACCTTGTCTTTTTGTCGAAAATTTCTAACATTTGGCAAGGAGGTTTGAATATTAGGGCACTTAATGACTTTAAATTTTCGTGTGTAAAGGTCAACTGGGTGGAGAGACGGAGGACGTTGAGTGTCATATTTCGACAGTGGTCAATTGAATCAAACAAAATATTGAAGTTTCACCGAGGAAGTTACTCAACTCGTTGCAGGGTTTTTATAACAATTTAAATTTCAGTAAATAATATTAATTACTTTCATTGTGTATCTTTGTATTGGTAATTTTGTATCATATTTTTATGTATATTAGTAGCTAACCATTATTATTTTCATTATATTATGTAATTTTTGTCTTTTGAGTTGATTCGAAATTTATACTTTCATATTTGTTTGTATTTGGAATGGAAGCTATTTGTTATGCAACAACACCTTACGTAATAATAATAATAATAATAATTTAAAANTAGGAGAGAATTTCGTGTACGTAATTTACATTTTTATTTCTAATTTTAGAAAGAAATTTATATGAAATGTGATGATAAACAAGAAAAAATTATTGCAGGAGAAATGTTTCAAACGTTTATGACAATAGTAAAATCGTTAAAATTAAGGTAATTATTTATAAGCCGAATTTTTTCATTGTATTTATATATAAACTTTGTGAAAATATTATATTTTTAGATATGTTTTGGTAAAACCGTTAAACATCTTTCGGAGAAAAAGCTAAAAATGGAAGCTGGATCGGCGTAGTTGGGCAAATGGTCAATAATGTAAGTAATTATTTATAAGCCGAATTTTTTCATTGTATTTATATATAAACTTTGTGAAAATATTATATTTTTAGATATGTTTTGGTAAAACCGTTACAAACATCTTTCGGAGAAAAAGCTAAAAATGGAAGCTGGATCGGCGTAGTTGGGCAAATGGTCAATAATGTAAGTTATTTGAAAATTGTAACAATAAATTAATATCCTGGATTAATTGTTAAAATTGTTTTATTACGTTTTAATATGTGTTTAATGTGAAACAAGTAAAAACTGAGCAGTAGTAATGGGCAGGCCTGTTCAAGTGTTATATTTGCTTCTTAGGCAGATTTTAATCTTTAACTCTTCTCGTTGCACTTTGAGCACTGAATAACCTGTACATTTACATGCCACAGTTCTGGGTGTATACATAACATCTAAATGTTTCTCTTCGAATGATGCTGACAGTGACACCCTTAAATTTTCATATGATTACTGATAAGATTAATGACAAGTATTAAGTAGATAGTAACAAATTACTCTATATACTCGAGTACTATTTGTATTTAAAATGCCCACCAAATAGTAGATGTAGTTTAGTCCCATTTAACAAATGAAAAATGACCCCTTCTATCTTTCCCTCTAACAACAAAATCTTAGAATACGAATTCCCCTAATACACTATCCTGCCTGTGAAACTTTCTGAAAATTTCAACAAACGTTACAGAACTTATGAAGCTTCAAATTATACATACAATAACGATTCACCGGTAAAGTTCAATAGATTAAAGATTGTAAGATCAGGCTAGTAACCAAGTCTATAAAGCAGACTGAGGGACAATTTTAATGGCCTTGAAAATCAAGAAATATATAATATAATAAGTGTTTTTTAAATTACAAGGATACTTTTCGCCCACTATATGATAATCACACAGCATAATACCCATCTATATCAGGTCAAACTTACTTAAACACAACGGTTTTCAACATATCAGCCATATTGTTATATAAATCAATTTGCAGTTTTCCTCAAAACTTACAATTCTAATAACGGAGTTTATCATTTTTCGTTCATTGTAATATCCTATCAGATATTTGAACAAACAAACTTTAAATAAATTTAATTTTATCTTTTTTAAAGGAATGAAGTCTATCTTTATAAAGTGATCTTTTTCATTTTTGTGTACTTACTTCTTACTTCTGTTTTTATGAAAATGAGTTATTCAACTGACTCATTTGACACGCTGACGACTGTAATGCAAGTTACCAAAATTTTTCACAGGCTGCTACTTTTTAGTCCTGTTTTCATGGAGATCAAATAGGGAAATAGTTTACTTTGAGCATCCTTCTGCAGAAAACATGAAAATCAGAATTCAGGAACGTTTTTTGTAAGATTAATAGATGTAAATTTTGAAATGATTAAAATGCTCTCTGTATTATGATACATCCTTGTATTCGCTAAGAAGGTAAACAGTTGAAGCATAAAATTTAAGTAAATGTTTGAATGTAATTTTATATTTGTCATGTGAAACATTTTGATAATTAAACTGATAAACTTATTTGAAGCATAGAAACTTTCAAAAAAAGTCAGAGTTTTGAAAGTAACTGGCTGATTGCTTCAAACTGTTAGGTTTATGAAAACGTGACCTATTACATAAGCTGTTTATTCTGTCTACTATTTAAGTAATTGGACAAAAGCACCAAATAATAATAAAAATTCGCATTTTTTGCTGTATCTATAACACTACTGATTTTCAAGGTCACCAGGTCGAAGGTTACAAAGTCCACAAGGTCACCTTCTGAAAACACTGTATTTNCAACAGCAAGGAAAGTAATAAACTGGATTAACATATAACTTCCACATTACGTTCTTACATCTGTTTGAATTTAAAAATTTTTTAAATAATTTTAATTGTTCATGATAATTTTAATTTTGATAATGAATACAATAGGATAAGTAAGTTAATTATGTACAGTACTTACTTCTAGAAAAAAAATCAGAAATTTGTTTCAATATTTGCAGGAAGCGGATATTTCTTTCATCTCGCTCATTGTATCTTACATAAGATTCCAAGTAATAGACTACAGTTCTCACATTGCTTTTGTCAGATATAAGTTCGTGGTGAAGGCACCTGGACAAAATACCAACTGGTCTTCATTACTTCAGCCATTCTCCAGTGAAGTACTTACACTTTTATTTCTGTGAATTATTGATAAAATAATCAATAATCAATCATTGCAAACATTATACATTTTGCAAATATATAACCTGAATAATTGACATTGAAGGGTCATCACACAATTGAAACCATTGTTGCCTTATTTTCAATCTAAAAGGCATTTCGTCTCCTGGTATTCAAAAGCCCTCATTTCTTAGGTGATCATATATATAAGTTAAAAAACATATTACCAGTATTACAAGACACACACAATAATTTTTAATGTATTTTTTGCCTTACGCAGTACAATATGTGATCATGTCACTAAGGAGTGCTATTTAATACCATGGAACGAAATGCACTTTATCTTGTAAATAAGATAACAATTGTGTGATAAACTTTTAATGTAAATTATTTATTTTGTATTTGTAAAAGGTAAAATTTAGTAAATATAAGAAATTAAAGGCTAATTATATTAATTATTATACAGTTGTGGATAGCAATCGTCACTTCATTCTTGATATTTGGAATGATACTTCACAAAATCATTCAGAAAAATAGAAACCTTTTAGAATCTCGTGTAGTTTGCAGAATCCAGAAAGTATATTGGTTTCTTTTCAGCAACTTAGCCAATCAAGGTATGTAAAATAAGAAAAAATTGTTCAGTCTAACGATAACAGTTTTATGTAAATTATGATTTTTTTAGGCGATTATTTAGGTAATCAAGCGGGCATTTCCTCGAGAATCTTGATTTCTGTTTGGTTGTTGACAATGTCTGTTCTGACCTTGAGCTATAGCGGATGTCTGGTGTCATTTATGAGTTGCCCTGTTCAAGAATCTGTACCGAAAACATTGAATGAATTAGCATTACGTATTCAAAGAGGAGAATATTCTTTAGGATGTGTCTCTGGTCATGGTTTTACATCGTACCTATTGGTAAGATTACATTACACTTATCACAATATTTTTAAACAATAATTAATTCATTTGTGAATGATCTTTTTAAATCTCAAAAACTTTTTAATATGTTGTATTGAGTCACGATATCAAGTATTATTATAGAACTTTATAGTTTTATAATAATTTTTGTAAATAAGTGTAGTAAATTGAGAATTAAGTGGTAAGAACTCAATTTCTTACACGCTTAATACTCTATTATCCATTTATAGGAAATCATGCAATCTATATTAACATTTATAATATGTAACAGTACGGGACTCAACAGATATTCTTAAATTAAAGATTGTAAGATCAGGCCAGTAACCAAGTCTATAGAGCAGACTGAGGAACAATATTAATGGCCTTGAAAATCAAAAAATATATAATATAATAGGAGTTTTTTAAATTACAAGGANCTTTAGAGGGACATTTTATAGTGATTGCCATACTTTTTCTCTTTCACATGTATAACAACAGCAAGGAAAGTAAACTAGATAACATATAACTATCATATTACGTTCTTACATCTGTTTGAATTTATAAATTTTAAAAATAATTTTAATTGTTCACAATTATTTTAATTTTTTCATAATGAATACAATAGGATAAGTAAGTTAATTATGTACAGTACTTACTTCTAGAAAAAAAAAATCAGAAATTTGTTTCAATATTTGCAGGAAGCGGATATTTCTTTCACCTCGCTCATTGTATCTTACATAAGGTTCCAAGTAATAGATTACAGTTCTCACATTGCTTTTGACAGATATCAGTTTGTGATGAAGGCACCTGGACAAAATTCCAATTGGTCTTCATTACTTCAGCCATTCTCCATTGAAGTAATTACACTTTAATTTCTGTGAATTATTGATAAAATAATTAATAATTAACCATTACAAACATTATACATTTTGCAAATATATAACCTGAATAATTGACATTGAAGGGACATCACACAATTGAAACCATTGTTGCCTTATTTTCAAATTGAAAACGCATTTTTGTCTCCTAGAATTTAATAGCCCTCATTTGTTATGTGATCATATATATAAGTTAAAAAACATATTACCAGTATTACAAGACACACACAATAATTTTTAATATATTTTTTGCCTTACGCAGTATACTGT
This sequence comes from Centruroides sculpturatus, assembly GCF_000671375.1. NCBI lineage: Eukaryota > Metazoa > Arthropoda > Arachnida > Scorpiones > Buthidae > Centruroides > Centruroides sculpturatus. The sequence goes on along the minus strand of NW_019384589.1, from coordinate 141,486 downwards.
GTGATCATGTCACTAAGGAGTGCTATTTAATACCATGGAGCAAAATGCACTTTATCTTGTAAATAAGATAACAATTGTGTGATAAAATTTTAATGTAAATTATTTATTATGTATTTGTAAAAGGTAAAATGTAGTAAATATAAGAAATTAAAGGCTAATTATATTAATTCTTATACAGTTGTGGATAGCAATCGTCACTTCATTCTTGATATTTGGAATAATACTTCACAAAATCATTCAGAAAGATAGAAACCTATCAGAATCTCGTGTAGTTTGCAGGATCCAGAAAGTATATTGGTTTCTTTTCAGCAACTTAACCAATCAAAGTATGTAAAATAAGAAAAAATTGTTCAGTGTAACAATTACAGAATTATGTAAACTATGATTTTTGTTTTTAGGCCATAGTTTAGATAATCGTGCAGGCATTCCCTCGAGAATCTTGATTTCTGTTTGGTTGTTGACAATGTCCGTTCTGACCTTGAGCTATAGCGGATGTCTGGTGTCATTTATGAGTTGCCCTGTTCAAGAATCTGTACCGAAAACCGTGAATGAATTAGCATTACGTATTCAAAGAGGAGAATATTCTGTAGGATGTGTCTCTGGTCATGGTTTTACATCGTACCTATTGGTAAGATTTTATTTTTTTTATCACAATATTTTTAAGCAGTAATTAATTCATTTCTAAACGATTTTTTTAAATCTCAGAAACTTTTTTATATGTTTTATTGAGTCAAGATATCAAGAATTCTTACATAACTACAAATAACTTATTTTTTACAAATTTTTACATTACTTATTTACATTACCTATTTTCACGTTAATTAGTGGATAAGTGTGCAAACAAAACTTACATAAAATGTTTATACTTTTCAATAGTTTCACTGCATAAAAATACAATGTTATGCTTGTTTGTTACTTTCATAGAATATACGCAAAATTAACTATTAAGCTTACTTTTTTGTCTTTAGAAACATTTTGTTACGTATCATTCCAGGAGAATTAATTAATATAAAAATAATTATTATTAAAATATTATCTAGATGAATGTAATAGTATAGACTGTCCCAATTGGGAAAGACCCTTTAAAATTACGAATAACTGAGGAACGCATAAACGTAAAGATAAGCTGTAAAAAGCCGAATTTACCTCACTTGAATACTGTACTTTGTTTAGANACTCAACAGATATTCTTAAATTAAAGATTGTAAGATCAGGCCAGTAACCAAGTCTATAGAGCAGACTGAGGAACAATATTAATGGCCTTGAAAATCAAAAAATATATAATATAATAGGAGTTTTTTAAATTACAAGGAAACTTTTTTACCATTATATGAAAATCACGCAGCATAATGAATACCCATCTATAACAGGTCACACTTTCTTAAACACAATTGTTTTCAAGATATCAGCCATATTATTATAAAAATCAAATTGCAGTTTTTCTCAAAACTTACAATTTTAGGAACGAAGTTTATCATTATTCGTTCATTGTATTATCCTATCAGATATTTGAACAAACAAACTTTGAATAAATTTAATTATATTGTGAGGGAACACATAAGGTGTGCAACGTGTTTATTAGATATATGGTATGTATAGAAACAGAGAGGAGGTGCTCAAAGTATGCTCAAACACTTTAATTAGTAGATAAGTGTGCAAACGAAACTCGTATAAAATGTTTACTTTTCAATAGTTTCGCTGCATAAAATTAGAATGTATGCTTGTTTGTTACTTTTTACTCTGTTCTTAACGAATGTTCATAAAATATATGCAAAATAAACTATTATGCTTACTTTTTTGTATTTAGGAACATTTTATTACGTATCATTCCGGGAAAATAAATTAACACAAAAATAATTATTATTAAAATATTATGTAGATAAATGTAATAGTATAGACTGTCCCAATTGGGAGAGACCCTTTAAAATTACGAATAACTGAAAAACGCATAAACGTAAAGACAAGCTGTAAAAAGCCGAACACACCTCACTTATATACTGTACTTTGTTTAGAAAAACCTGTTCTCTGTGACTCATGTTCTCTGTGACAGGAGTGTAAAACCTAAAAGAGATAAACAGTATTTTCCAGGATTGATTGTAATTGATTCTCTATGGTGCTTTTCATATGCAGTATAACACTGTCTTTCAACACTGCAAATTTTCCCATATATTTTCTAGAAATGATGTTTGAAAGTCAAAATTTTTAAGAATTACTGGATTCTTCCATTCTGGCATATAGGTATGGATACAGGAACTCTTCCATACTGAATCACCTTCATTCTGGCATGTAGGTATGGATATCTTGCTACGTCATAAATTCTGTATGAAAGATGAAAAATCTGGAACCATATTTTGTGTTATTATATGCATGGGTGGCAAAATTGTTGGCAAATTTAAAGGGTTATCTCCTAGCAGGCCACCCTGTACTTTGATTCCTACTTGAAGAATCCGTTGCTACACATTTAATGTTTTGTTTGAATGATAAAGCTGTTCTTTTTTCTAAATTAGTTTCAATATACGCTCAGTTTTGAGGTATTATTGCTTAATATAATTATAGNTATTTTTTAGGATTGATTGTAATTGATTCTCTATGGTGCTTTTCATATGCAGTATAACACTGTCTTTCAACACTGCAAATTTTCCCATATATTTACTAGAAATCATGTTTGAAGGTCAAAAATTTTAAGAATTACTGGATTCTTCCATTCTGGCATATAGGTATGGATACTGGAACTCTTCCATACTGAATCACCTTCATTCTGACATGTAGGCATGGATATCTTGTTATTTCATAAATTCTGTATGAAAGACAGAAAATCTGGAGACATATTTTGTGTTATTATATGCATGGGCGGCGAAATTGTTCGCAAATTTAAAGGGTTATCTCCTAGCAGGCCACCCTGTACTTTCATACCTACTTGAAGGTTTTGTTGCTACACATTTAATGTTTTGTTTGAATGATAAAGCTGTTTTTTTATATAATATAGGTAAAGTTATTTTTGCAACTTTTTAGGAAACGAAAGTATCTGATACTAAGATATTAGCCGATCACATTAAACAAAACGGACATCTTTATTCAGAAGAAGAGGGATTTCGACGTGTGATGAATGATAAATTTGCCTTTATTGCTGAAGAATATTCCATTAGACAGTTGACTCGAAAGTACGGTCCCGAAAATTTCGTTGTTTCGGAAGAAGCGTTAAACACATATTCTTTAGCTTATACCACAAGAAAGGGATTTCCATTTCGAGCGAGAATACATAAAGTGTAAATACATATATATATATATACATATATATTAATTAGTTAAATAAGGAAAGTTTGTATACAACTATTATTAAATATATAATTACGTTTTCAGAAGTAGCCGTTTGTTTGACTCAGGGATATCAATGCATGAGCATCTCGGATCTGTTCGAGAAAAATTGAAAGTAAACGAGTATGCTCCGTTAAAATTGGAAGAGTTTTTGAGTGCGTTTGCGTTACTTATCATTGGATATATACTTTCATTATTTTGCTTTGTTACTGAACTTATTTTGTCTAAAATATTACGATGATTCAAGCATTTGAATAAGTATTTTCGCTAGAAACGAGTTTTTCTTACAGATGAGTACGTATTCAAATTTTACCATAGTAAAATATACCTTAGAAGTAGATTATTTATTGACTATACAAGATGACTTGAAAGATCTTAGATAAACTTTAAAGGCTTGTCAGAAATGCAAGAACAAACCACTTTTACATATAAACATATAGCCGCAAATGCCAGCCACGTTTTACTAGATAAACAGGAAAAATCCTGTAGAAAGGTAACATATAAGGTGTGCAACGTGTTTATTAGGTATACAGTATGTTTAGAAACAGAGAGGAGGTGCTCAAAGTATGCTCAAACCAGCAGTAACACATTCCTCGCTGTGTTGGCACATGGATTAACAAACGTGCTTAAAAATACCAGCCTCTTCATGAACACATGTGCCCCTCAACGATTCTTGAGACGAGATCAACGTTAGATTCTAGGAAGATTTCGTAATAAATGTAATGACTTTGAAGTAACCTCACAGTCATTTCAATACCTGCAAGGCAACGACCCAACTCATTTTCTAGTAAACAATTCCCTCTGAAACACTCGCGGCTCCCGTTCATACGTAAAAATGGTATCTTTGTGTATTACTGACCTAGTTTAAAAGTTCGTCTAATACCTGTAGAAGCAACCTGTATTCAAAAAGTTTTACTGAATATTAATAATACTTATCCACGAAATGTATCACGTATTTTCCACAAAAGAAACTTTTTAATATTTGCTGTAATAGAATCGAGAATGTAATTATTCTTGAAAATAAAGAATATGCAAGATTTTCATGTTAACATTCACTTACGTGTCATACAGAATTTTTTTTTACACGAGTACATTTGTTGCAATTGCAACTGTGAAAGCTTTTATTACTATATTTTAGAACCATTTATATCCAAATCCTAAAACTCGGATATACGGAAAATTTACCCAGCGGTGGTTGAGTAGTATCATGCAAATTAACGTATTCTTTACCGTAAAGTTTCTGAAAATTCTGAAAAAGTAGAATTTTACTAACTTTTCGAGTCAGATAAAATGCAATGTATACGTTTTACACTGGGAAAGACTGACACCAGAAGAGTTAAACTTCAAATAATGCGAATAAAAATTTGCCACCTACACATACGAGGTGCATTCAAGTTGTAAGGTCTTCTATTTTTAAGAGAAGAATGGAACAGATAGAGACATACAGTTTTTAAAAAAGAAGCGAACTCAGCTCGTGGTCGCTTAACAGAGAGGGTAGCATCGCAAGGCACACGGAATTCTAGCAACAGCAGTTTGAGTGAGAGTCGTTTTTGAAATGGCAATGTTTTCATTAAAGGAACAACGCGTAATCATTCGTTTACTGCACTTGTTTGAAGTGACATCCACCGAATTTCATTTTCAGCTGAGTCACACCTGCGATGATTGTGTCATGAATGTGAAAAAATGTCCCTTCGTGGGTGCGACAGCTCAAAGAAGATCGAACATTGTGTAACTACGAACCGAAACATCTATGCTCGCTCATCAAACGTGTGGAGCAAGTTGCTTTATAAGTGCAATCATGTTGTCATTATGAATTTCTTCCAGCATTGCGAGAAAAACGGTCGGAAACGGCGGCACGTGTGCTATTCCATAAAAAAATGCTCCATCTCTTCAGGCAATGTTAACACAGGAGTTTCTTCATGAAAACGAAGTTGAAGTGGATTTTCATGCTCCCTACTCACCTGACCTTCCTCCTAGCGTTTATTTGACTTTTTCCAACGATGAAGGACACTCTCCGCAGTACACATTTTCCAGTCGTGCCACTCTAGCATTACAGATTTTCCAGTGACAAAACAGACCCCTTAAACAAGGTTCGCAGCTGCCATGGGGTCATGGCGTCAATGTTGTAAAAAATGTGTACGTCTGCAAAGAGATTATGTTGAGAAGTAACAGAAGTTTCAATTAAAGTAACAGAAAAAAATAGGAGCCCGTAGAACTTGAATCTGCCACGTTCTAACATTCATATATACAGAAAAACACAATTTTTGCATTTCTTTACGTTTGAAGGTCTCGAATCCAAAAATGTAAACAGCTTTTTACCGATCACTATACTTTCCCTCTGTTACATATAACAGAGCTGGAAAAGTAAAATGAGATTAAGTAATATATGGACATAAATCACTTCAGTTCAATTCATAAAATTCGATTTAAAACTTTTAATCTACCAAATTCATGCAAAATACAATGGACTCTTACACTTCGAATTTAATTCATTGTAGGAAAATGTTCTGAAACTTTATGTCCGAATCAGTTTTTGCCATTAGAAATAATGGAAAGTCAATAAAACCAATCGCAGATTACTCAATGCTCATTTCGATAAACTTAAGCAGCAAGTACACATAATTTAAACTGAAAATGATGTAATTAAATGCTCTAATTAATTAAAACATAAATTATAATAAAAATACTCAAAAATTGTATAATAAATTGAAATTTACAATTACTGGTCGCATACCATATACTTTTGCAACTTAAACACGGCTACCACAACTGTACCGCTCTCATCCTTTTCAATAAATTACTTTTCATGCCAATCGTCGATATTACAACCCTATTAGGTATAATTTCCCCTGTAAATATTTACATTAAACAATGGAGATGACATATTTCACACAGAAAAACTAAATTATTTTTTTGAAATGTTTTAATAACATTATTCAAGTAAAAGCAACAGCTAATATAATCTCTTATTCTCTTATTGTTCCCTTATTGTAATTTTACACATTCATTTAAATATATATATTGTTTAAAAAAATGATTTAAATTGTTGTCTGACGAGAGGCATCCCTTTGTAATAGATAGACCACATGTTGCACTGCTTTTATAAAATCTATAGTAAATGACGTTTCGGCTCTGAGTTTCAATACAGAAAATAACATGTTTTCATTCATAAACTATAACTACATCTATAGTATGAAACACAAAATGATACATATTTAATTATTTCTATACATGTATCTATGTAAAAAATAACTAGGCATAGAGAAGTAGCTATAATTACAATGTTTACAGAGAAAAAACGATAAAAATATCTCAGCTAATAGCAGATTAAACGACCATATGGATTCGTACTTGAAACTTCACCGATAATCGGTGACATCCACTGATTTCTTTAAACAATTTACAATCACGTTTCTGTTTATCTTTAACAGAATGTCAAGATTAGTTTAGAATAACAATTCTTGTTTGTTTCCAGATGGATTGCCCATAATGTCCCTTCATAATATGCTGTCATCTACTCATATATACCTCTGGTTTCCAAACCTCATAGGGTGCAGTGATCTTAGCTATTCTTCCGAACAGATATGTAGACGTTCACTGTTTTATTCTAGCGCGCATCTCAATTCTCTCGCTTACTACCTACAGAATCGATGCATGAATTACACAATTGCGTTGATAGCTACGCGTGAAGGCATAAATACAAGTACTTTAACTATTAATATTGTACTGTTATATTTTACTATTACTATTGTATTACCTTGTACTATTAAAATTGCGTTAACAGTACAAAAGTTATAAAAATTTCACCATGCCTACTCACTTTTCACCCTGGTTGTATATTAATACAATATGTATTGTACAGATAAATAAATTACACGGTGTAAATAATTTCAACATATTGAGCATGGATATAAATTTTGCAGCTATCGGTTGAATATTTATTGAACAGTTTCTATTATAATTTTATATTTTTTTTCTACAGCGTCGATATCAGCAATTTCAAAAATATTGCAATTGATTTTGTCACACAATAAGTAAGAATTTGGCACTCAAACACAATCCACTTTCTTTTGTACTAGTGTCGAACTTTGAGGATTTTTCAAGCTTTCTCGAGATAAAAGACCACTGAAAAGACAAGTAAGTTAACATAAGTTATTCACACACGATGTTGGTTGTAGATTCCAGCATCACCAGCTTTCCAAATTTAGTTACTGGCTAGTTGGGGGTTTCTTACTTGTTTTTTGCAACTTAATAATATGATAGCTTAGGCTATGAAATTAATTCAGTATAATCTTTATCTTTCTTTATTATACATTGTAAATATGTCAGAATACACTTTAAATATACTATCTTTTCTTTGCATCAATATTAGCCAAATTATTCATCTAAACTGTTTCGGATGCTAGTAACATTAACGTATGACAACAGTCTTCACCACGCAAATGTAGTTGGAATTTTACCATATTTTTGAACTAAGGGCATTATATTTTTATTCTGTCAATTTTTTTTAAATTTCATTTGTTTTTAGACTCTTTCTATTCGTGGCATCACTGTAACAATTCCAGGGCGATCTTCGTTTACACTGCATTTCTGGAGGTAATTTTTAATACTGCCAGAATGTAATACTGTAACTAGTATTGTCTGATGTTTATGACACATTCTGTACTTTTGGCCAGAAGGCATCGCTCATACGTTGGACTGGAAATTCGTTGGATGCCTTCTAGCCAATTACACGTCAGAAATTCGACACAATAATTCTAGAAAAACTTGTTGATAAAAAATTCATAAAAGTTACATTATAATAAACAGAAAAATTGATAAGATTTCATGTAATTGCTGTGAAATATGCTGGTTTTTATGTATTATTTTAATATAGGTTTCCTAGTAATTTACACACTGTCTTGTAGTAAGCGAATTGTTTACGTACTACATAATAAGTAAAATTTAAAATGTTTATAATTATTTAACGGCAATTACTTTCTTATAATAAATTTCATACAAAATCAGATAATAAATCACAATTTATACGAAAGTAAATGTATAAATCGAACGACTAATCGTTCAAAAGTGAAGGACAAACACTCCAAGTTGCATTTCTCTACTGTATACCAGATAAGTAATATGTTTATAATTCACTTCCCTCTAACAAGCAAGTTTTAATTAATAACGCAAAATAGTTTACATTAATTCTTCCTATTAATATTCTTCTCAAATATGTTTTAGAACAGAGTAAAACGATTTCAAAGTGTGGTAAATGTATATTTATTGGTTATTTTCTAATTCTCTAATAGTACAACTGTAGAAGAAATTAATAAAACTATTATTAATGCCATTAATTCTATTATATTTAGTTGTTAATATATTAAAAGTCTTTAATATTACATTTTTTTTAGTTTTTTTACATTATTGAATCCACTATTCTTTTTATTACGTGATAATCGGCACCAGTATGTTTTTGGACATTCTGGATAGACGAACTTCCTGTGTACTTTTTCACATAACGAGACTTACTTATTAAGTGTTTTTATAATTTTCTTTTGGAATTATCAATTTAGAATAAACATTTATATTCACATTTAATTTACTATAATGATAAGTAATCTGTGAAAAAGTATATTCCAGATTCGTATAATTCATATCACGTCATATGGTAACCTTAACCTAATATCCACATCGAATTTATCTGAAAGTAAGTGAAAAATATAATTATTTATGTGTTCTGATGATTTGTATATACAGTTTTCACAATGTTTAAATATGGTGGTAGGTCCAAAGATAATTCTCTACATTTATACATTTTTCAACTTACGGGGCTTTAAATGTTACGGGGCATTTAAATGTTTTAAAGGTTTTTTTCATATGGGGACTCGTGCTGTTAAATTTTGGGGTTAAAGGGAGGGAAAGCATACTTTTCCTTGAAATAAAACTTTTTGCCATTCATATATATAATCGAGACGGCTGGCAATAATAATAATAATTGCCCAGGAAATAAGGCATCTGTGGAGGATGGAAAGGGTGCTTATTGTACCTGTTTTCTTTCCTGTACAGGTGTGATATTACAGACACTACACACAAACCTGGGAACATTACAATTGAATAGAAATACATACTTCACACTACAGTAGAGCGTCGATTATCCGAAAGTCAATTATCTGAAAGAATTCCAGTCCGCAAATTTAAATTTTCACCAGTGCTGTGGCGCTGCAATCTTCGGCTATGTCTTGGGCTACTCAAATATTTTACGTTTTTGATACTAAATTAACTTCTGAAGTATAATTTTTTTTATCGTTTTTATATTTTTCAATATATTTATTTTGTTTGTACAAAAAAAGAAATAATTTTTAACGATACAATAGTCACGATTATTATTTTAAAAAGTTTACGTTAGGCTTAAAATCGACGAAAATTCAATGCGAAGCGACACGCAACGAAGAAAAATTTCAACACGGGATAAATTAATATATTTTTTCGTACATAATCCGTTATCCGAAATATTAATTTATTTGTTCCGAACAACTCCAGACCCCAATTGATTCGGATAATCGACGCTCTACTGTATATTGAATACATGCCATATTGTTAGGAAATTCCTGAATACAGACAATGACACAGTTATTTAATTTTAGTTTTTGGTTGCTATGCCTTGACTCTGGTCCATCATAGTACACAGCCACTGGTGTGAACCGAGTAACCCATTAAACCCAACACATAATAATAATAATAATAATAATCAGCGCAGGGCCCAAAGGCTCTGCGCTGTTTATTATTATTATTCCAACTTTCTTTCTATTATTTTTCCAATCGCGCAAATTATTATTATTATTATATTTCAACTTTCAACTCCAGCGCAGGGTTAGGAGTTGAAAGTTGAAATTAGGTGCACATTTAGGGTACGTCACGAGAACGCACATTAAGAGGGGATTTTTCCAAATTCCTCTCCCGAAGGAGTAAAACAGGATCAAGTTTTCGACAATGAAAGTGCTAAGTAACGATGGAAATATCAACAATGGAAGTGTTAACAATGAAAGTGTCAACAATGGAAGTTTTAACAATGGAAATGTTAAGTAACAATGAAAGTGTTAAGAGAAAGCGACGTGAAAGATTTACAGGCGTAGACGCGGTGTTTTGCGTTTTTGATTACGTTTTAATAGAGTATGTCACGAGAATATACACTAAGAAGGGATATTTCGAAATTTCACCAGCGGGGTTAGGTTGTTAACACTTTCCCCCGCTGGGAAGTGTGAACAATGGAAGTGTTAAGAGAAAGCAACGGTCATGATTTACAGACGCGGATGCAGTTTTTTCGTTTTTGCGGGAAATCAAACATTTTTTAACCCATCTAAAAATTCTCTAATTAGTCTGGAAACAGGGGGATCTAATTCTTGCATTTTTTGAAAACGTATAAAATTGACTATAACTTATAATCTAATCTTAATCTTAGCTATCGTTACTTTTTGCCCGAGCAACACCGGGTTTATCTGCTAGTTATATAATAATTAAGAATAAAATTTTAAAAATAAAATGTCAAAAGTGATCCTTACTTCAGACGTTTGCTGTTTCAGTAGACATTTTCAACTGTACATAGTCTAGTCTGTACAGCAAAATAGCATAAATAATACGCCATCTTTCTGCAACTTTTTAGTTGATTTTTTTCTTCTTTAGAGAATCCGTGAACGCCTTGATTTCTACCCTTTTGTTTGCGTTATTCCTGCATTGGAAGAACCGGTTTAGTTTTCGAAAAGCTCACTACTTTTATTGGAGAATGCATCAATTTTCTTTCGTAATTAACTAGTCGCTGGCAATTGATTGGCTTTTGTCTACATAGACTAAGTCTGCGTAATGAAATAAAATACTTGTTACCGTCCCATATTTTTAAATTTATTCACAGAACACCTTCCGATGTTAAGTCTATGGAAGACCATTCTTTCGTTTATTAGAAGATAAAATCCTCGTTCACACGCATGTTGAACTCTAATTGGTATATTATAGTTAAATGACTATCCTTCAACGAATAAGCATCGATTAAGGTTTGTAGGGTGAGACTTTTCTCATGTATAATCATTAATACAATAAGGTAACAATCGATTATTATAGTTCACTGTTATTATAATAGTATAGGTAACATATAAATAGAATTAAATATAAATCATCGATACAAAAAAGCCTATTTTGGTAATCAACCACTTTTCTTCCAAGCCGATCGGGGTTATAAACTATAAGCCGTATTGTCACTATAGTTTAGAAACTGCAGTGTTTTTTATTTGTGAGAATTATATTTATATTTTAAATTGAACAGTCGTGAAGTGTAATATGTGCGAGATAAAAAACAGAAAACAGCTCAAATCTACGACAATTTTTAAGCGAGATATCGCAAATTAAAAAATCATTATAAAAATCACAAACTGTCTACACATGTATGATGTTATTTCAAATTATCGAGATTTGCAGAAAGCTTGCTACGTAGATCGCATTGTCTTAAATCTGAGAATTATTCTCAATAATCTTGTCTTCTCGTATTTACTATATAATATCTTTAGCAGTTCCTGAGGAAATGCTCATGCACGGATCATATGCAACTTTACTTACCAATACCAACTTATAAAACTTAATTATTCTGTTATAGAAGTATGGACATGTTCGAAAAACGACCTGTATTTATGAATCAATAGAAAAAGCGAAATTATAACTATATTTTGTCTCTGTTCGTATAAATCATTTAGCCAAATATTACAATAATACAGTAGCAACACTGTGCAATTTATTTATGACATTTCATAAAGAGAATATCAACAATTTACATCATTATCATAAAAAGTAGAGAGATTAGGTCAAAGTAACATACTCATAAACGTTGTAGGAGAAGAAGCAGAAAAAACTGTGAAGGGTTGCGACAGAATTTTGCCATAAGATGTTAGATTGTCTATTAATATATTTATATATTTTTGTTTGCGAAGATTTATAATTGAAATGATGTATGGCTGTATATTCATACGAAAATATTACATTATTCATTATAAAATATTAAACTTTACTACAAAATATTAATTTTTAACATATTTTTTCAGTAATAAAAGTTGCATTTATCACATTGTTTTCTTTAAGACGTCAGATTTCTTTCTTCTCTTAGAGAGACTTGGAATGGAATATAAACAATAGAGGATGACAATGAATCAAACTTTAATATTGATTCTGTCTATTTTCATCTGCATCATTCTGTTATGAATAAGGTGAGTGACATTAGTTTTAACATTAAAAGAATAATATTGTTGATATTTTACATTAATTATTTTTCTTATTCCACACTGTGTTACATCCATTGTACATGAAAAAGTACATAAAATTCGTTATTTAAGTAAATTTACGTAACGAGTAAATGTACTCATCTACTAAAATTAACATTAATTTATTATATATAAATATTTATGTACATGAATTAGTTTAAATTAAATTAAGTGTATTTTATTTAAAGTAAGTCAACATATGTCAGCAACAAAATTCTTGGTAAAGTGTGTCTTATATATCCCAGCTGATTTGAATTATTTTGTTAATTTTTAGTTAGAAATATTACTAAAGATTTGCTACTGACAAAAATCCAAATCCTATACAATGTCAAGAACACGTCTTCATTGTTTCAATACGTAACATCATAAGTCATTATAGAAGAAAATAATAACGCGGTATAAATTACAATTAAATATATATTTGTATACCTCTGTAAGAATACTTTGAATTTGTGTTAAATAAAAATAAATAAATGTATATTTCCATTTTTGCTTCATTTCCTGTTATTCAGACATATCATTGTATAAGTTTAATGTAATCACTAGGAATAGTTAGAAAATCTATAACAATACGAGTAACAGGTGAAGAGTAATACAGTTAATATAGAAAAGTACTTATAGGGGCAAATTTATAAATATTTTGGTAGGTTTACTTAGGACATTTACAACACAAATGCTCTTCACCTCTTACACTTGACTACATTAAATACAGAACAACAAATATATATTTAGACAGGAAATAGCTATACATCTTTTGTAAAAATATAAGCAAATTTATCTTAATTTATATTTTGTAATAACATAAGTATGACTTACCATAATTAAAACGACAGTAAATCAATTTTCGCAGTATACATCCTAATTTAAATGATACCATTACAGTTTATAAACTATTCAATAGACATGAAACAATAAAATCTACTGTAGTAATTAGAAAATCACTGTGTGGTAAGTTGTTATATGTATTACCGTTTTTCTGATTATATTAAAAATCGATTTATAGTAAATACTAATTTACATAATAATATTAAATTTTTAAATCATATCATATCATTCTCCATAATTAATAAATGTCATTTAATAAAATACAACATTGTTATGTGATTCCATAAAACATAGTTAATAATTTGTAAGATTTCTGTTGTAATAAATAGTTTTAATTTCTACAAATAAACAAGAATATAAAGTTAAAATTCAGCTTTTAGTAAACAGTCACATGTAATTCCTACAGACGAAGAAAACAAAAGATGTCATTGTTTAAACGTTACGGAATTCCAGGCCCGAAACCGAACTTTTTCTTAGGAAATTTAATGGAATTTAATAGAGGTGAGTATTTTCAATTTTGGGATAAAGTAGCAAAATAAAATTTTAAATGTAAAATATAGTTTTCAACTTTTCATGCAGAGAAACAGATGCATAGAAAAATGGCTAGAACAATATGGAAAAATGTTTGGGTAATCAATTTGTTTTTATTTAAAAATAATTAAACTGAATAAATTTCACTTTACATTAAAAAAATCTATAATTTTAATTTAATACAATTTATAATTAATTTAACTTATTTTTAGGTTTTATCTAGGAGGAAAACCATTGTTAGTATGCAATGACGTTGAATTTTTGAAACTGATTCAAATAAAGGACAGTTACAATTTTTGCAATAGAGATGTACGTATTCTGCTGTAATTTTTACTTACCACAAATCCCGAAAAACTTAAAATATATTTATTATTTGTTTATTTACTTATTTCGGAAAAGACGCTGTTGCCAAATGCTGGATTTCCACATAATGAGTCTAAAAATATGCTTGGAGTATTAACCGATCAAAAATAAAAAAACCTAAGACGTATTCTGAATTCTTGTTTTACTACAAGAAAAATTAAAATGGTATGCTGATATTTCTTAATTTAAAAAAAATATATTTCTATTAAAATGATATAACAATTTATATTTTAGATGAGTACTCTAATGGCTTCACCGATAAAAGTCTTTCTAACAAACGTCGAGAAGCATGGAGATCAACCGTTTGATATTTCGGAGATGTGTAAAAAATTGGTGTTTGATATTGTCTGTACATCAGCATTTGGTGTATCCACAAATGTTCAAAATAATGAAACTAGCAAATTTGTTGAATCCGCTAACGCTGCATTTTCATCTGATTCTGCTGATATTTTAGCTGCAATAACAAGTGAGGTTGCAATACATTTTTATTTATTATATTATTATGAGTGAAACCCATAATAATACTTAATTTCTGTTTAATTTTTTAAATAATTTAGTTTGTTTCCCGGAAATAGGACCAATATATACGTTTCTTCGACATAAAATAGATAGTTTAAAGTACATGCTGAATATACCTTCTCTGACGTACATTTATGAAACCTGTCAAAAAATCGTCACCTCCAGGAAGAAATTAGAAGTGAATTCATTGTCAATAGTTCAATATGAAATATTTTAATATTTACATAATTTTATATTTCAGTCTCCTCCACCAGATTTGCTGCAGACATTGATCGATGCGGAAGATGAGACTGTTGTAGAAATGAAAAAACTTCCAGATAATTTCGTTATTGCAAATGCGATGTTCCTTATGGTGGCTGCGTAATAATATTTATAAGTTTTCGTATGTTCCCTGTGAAATATCAAAAATTTAATGTCGAATATTTGCTGTTTTGTAGATATCAAGGAACAAGTTCTACAATAGGATTGTGTATTAAACATCTCGCTCGTAATCCTGACATACAAGAGAAAGTCCGTGAAGAAATAAACATCAATGTTTCTAGCGATGTAAAATTTCATTTTTTATTTAAAATTTGCATATTAATGTTAAAAATATAAAATATTAACTTATCTCTTACTTTTAAAGTATGCAAATGATTCGAAATAAATTGCAATAAAAATACAAATTTTAAAGATTTTAAAAACTGATAAATTATAATTATTGAATTTTTAATAATATTCAGATGGACATCCAGTATTCTGACTTGACCAATTTTCAGTTGCTAGATCAAGTTATCTGTGAAAGTCTTCGGTTTCTGCCAATGCCCATAGTGTAAAATTCATTATAAATTTATAAAGTTAAATATAAAATATGATAAATATATTATCTGTAAATATTTTTATACGTAGAACTGTTAATCGAGTATGTAAAGAAGATTATCGTTATAAAGACATCACCATTCCGAAAGGTTGTATTATAACGATTCCAATACACCTTTTAAAACATGATCCAGCTTATTGGAGTGAACCTGATAAGTTTAATCCCTACAGGTAATATACTAATTATAAATGAATTATTTTTATATCTGCTTTATTAACAAGTTATGAAATTGCAATTATAAAAACTTTGAGTCATTTTAGATTTTCATCCGAGGAACAGCAGAAAATTGATTCCATAATTTACCAACCATTCGGAGCAGGGCAGAGAATTTGTATAGCACAGAGATTAGCTAGAACTATCATGAAGCTAGTAATGGCAAATCTCATACGATCATTTAAATTAGAAGAATATAGAGACGATGTAAGCAATGGCAATATTTCTATTGTAAATATATTGCGCGAAATATCTTACATTTAAATAAGGCTTTTTTCTTTCATAGAATACTTTGTTTCGTCATTAAAAGTTTTATGAAATTAAATTTGTGAATGTTTTCGTGAATTTTATTTTTAATACTTTTTATTTGTATATTGTTTGTCGCAATGACTTGATTTTATTTACAGGAAAGTGAAAGAGAGCCGACCGAATTATTCACTTATACAATCAATAGAATAATGGTTAAAGCAACTCCATCAGATACCTGATTGTCGACAATACTACACGTTTTTATTGTTGAACACAAATAATAATTAACAAAGTATATAAATTTAATAACTTGAATAATAAAAATGAATGTTAGGAACAATTGAACACATAGTTGTGTTTAATTTGAAACGAATATTAAAAAATTATATTTAACGTTAATAAATAAAATAATTTTTTATTTCATTATAATAGTTGAATGTATGATTGATAAATTTTGAATTTCTAAAAATTATTGTAATTTGTTTTTAAGGTGCATTGAATATTTTAAGTACATTCATATTGTATAATTCGTATAATACGTGAGTAGTAGTGATTTGACACATACTGATCATTTTAACATTGCATAAATACATGTAAATACAATTTAAGTGTAAAACTTTTCAGTGTGATGAAGAGTTTTGCACTCAAGTTAATAGAATAGCATACATAGAATATATAGAACATGCATAGGTCTAAGACTGGCAAAAATCGTCATAATACATATAGATGTAAAAATTGGAAACAGAAAAATTGAATTTTACAAGAAAACTTAATAGGAAAATTATATAGAATTTGAGAAAGAAAGGAATAATAGTATTAATTATTTGAATATAACTATCGAAAGAAAGAGGAATAAATTATCGATAGAATAGAAAAAAATTGTTAAACCTATGCAAATACCTAAAGTTCTTAATGTACCAACAACTATAAAATGTAATATTTTTTAAAATTGTATATCGATAAAATTAAAAATAAAGTTAAAAAGTATTAATTATAAATGAAAAATCAATGGCAAATTGATTTTACTCTCAAAAAAAATCATGGAATAAATTTTTTAGACCGAACATAGTAATTTACAAAACTTATTAAATTATTTCACAACGTATGAGAAATTGTTTTTATTTAAAAATGGACAGATAAGTAAAACTCTTATTAAAAACTGAAACTACAATTATTTAGACATGTCTTCTTAGATGTCCAAGTTCAGATAATATTAAGTAATATTGAACTATTTCTCTACTTTACTTTGTTTTATTGTTATAATATTATTAGAACAAAAAACTATACATTAACTCTCAATTATATGTTTTCAATAACTTTAAATTTATGTACAAATAAGGAGTAATTTTTCATCATAATTAAGAAGTTTCAACAATCATCAACCTCGACATTCAATAAGATGAATTGTAAGTATATTTTTCATGTACATGTATAAAAATTAAAGATTTGTGATCAGTGTGTATCATATTTGCAATTAGAAAGTTAATTTAAATAAAATTTGTGATCAGTATATGTCAAAACCACTACTGCTTACATGGTAGCTTGAATAATTTCTCCATTCAGAGCACTCTTTACCTATAAAGAATAAAAGGAACTTTTATTTGATAAACTTTCGTTTGGAGTATTTTACAAGAAAATTCAGGTAAAAAAAGTGCAATACACAACGAATATGCATTTATAGTATCACTTTAGATACGCTTACTACTTGTACAAAATGCACTGTTTACTAAAGGAGTAAAAGATGTGCAATGTGTACCTTATTCTAACTTGAAGCGTCACACCTGAACGATATGTCAAGTGTAAAGTTTTACGTCGATGAACGGTACGTTTACACCTAACAGTTCTTGTACACCATTGATCTTTTAAATAAGCAGTGTACTGTATAATACGTACTTTTAGATTTGCCATCATATTTTATAAATGGATCTATTTTGGAGATAATACGGATTCAGATTTGTTTCGAAGTTTTTAATGACTATTCGTAATGCACAGAATAAAAGTTAAATAACACTATAAAGCTGGTCTTCGTTATCTACTGTAATTTCATTTGCGTATGTGTAAAGCGTACTTTAGCAAAGCCAACTTATCTTAAGGAAGTTTCATTTTAGCTTCAATCCAACCCCTATAGGAAACGATTTAAAGTGTTCGACTTAAAGTGATTAGTTCCGATTCACATTTTTAAATTTATCAAAACGTGTTTAAACTCATTGCTAATGCATTAATGAGTTACTTTTAATTTTTTTAAAGTTTAAATCACAATAAATTACGTTTTTCATGATTATATAGCTTAAGAGGAACTGACAGTACATCACGGTTTGAGCTACACTAACCCTAAATATGTGGTGTTCCTGTTTTTTGATTACGTGTATAAAACCTAAATAGGAACCAGTTCCCTATAGAGAGTTGTTCTTGACAAATTCTTTCCTCGGTAGATTATCGTTAAGCTTTGCCATAACTATCTTGTAGATCTAATATAATTGTTCTGCTGTGACGTTAGCTAAACGTTACCTACTTTGCAGGCATAGTATCGATTCGAAAAAGGCAGGAAGAAGTGTAAGCAGAGAATAAATGAAAAAAAGACATAACGTGTGACTATGTAACACACGAACTTCCATCACCCTTACTGAAATACCGGACTGAAATTTAAGCTTTTGAATTTCCATTGATTAGTTCTAAAATAACTATTCAATTTAAAAATATTTTTCCCAAATTCTATATTCGAAAAACTCCACTATAAAATTAAAAAATATATATATTAAATATTATAATATACAGAGATTTAAAAACAAAATAAGTTTTCACTAAATTGCAGTCGGATTTCCACGTGTTTTTCTATCAAATCTGCCACTTTTTCAAAAACAAAACTGAGTTTTCTCTTATAATTTTACAAAAAACAATCTTTATTTGGAAAATTAACAAAATATTAAATAGCCTACGTTACGTGACCTATAATTTGCAGGACAGCTTATAATAACACGCAAGTGTCCTACTTTGGTATGTATCCTACGTTTGAAGTTATTATCCTTACAATATAATTAATATAATCCGTTGAATTTTCATTCAGTATAAGTGTGAGCAATACAGTATTTTATAGAACATTGAACTGATTTATGATGTAAATATTTCGTAAAATTTTTTAAAGCAGAATTAATAATAAATTTTAGCACTCAAAAGTATTTAAGTTGTCTTGGAAGTGAAAAAGCATGGACATGCGTTAATTATTTGTTAGAAATGCCCTGAACAAAAATTTTGGCAGTAAAAAAAAAGCAGAGTGATCCACGATTGTAAATTTATCAATTCGAGCAGTTCGGAAGCGGAATAACCTTGTTTTTTTTTCCTCGAGCCCATGTAATTTTTTACCGGTCCGTAAAGAAAGAGGCACAGTGGTGAGAAATGAAGAGCTACGGATTATTGTACTTCAGAGAAATCACTGGAGATTATTGATTAGCATAATTTGTGTCTGTTAACGAAAGCTGTAGAGTAACGTTGGAAGTGCTTAGCGAACACTCTGAACGTTTAAATTGTTTATATTAAATTGACGGTAATTAGTTTCTTATAGTGAATTTCATACAAAATCAAAAAATAAATTCAAAATTTATACGAAAGTAAAGCTGTAAATCAAAGGGTTAATCATTCGAAAGTGAAAGGCAAACACTTGAATTTGCATTAGTCTACTGTATACCAGATATGTAGTCTAATATGCTAATAACTTATTTTCCTCTTACAGATAAATTCTAATTAATAACGTAAAATAGTTTAAATAAATTCATTTTCTATTAATTTTCTTATTAAAATGTATTTTCGAACACAGTAAAACGACTTTAAACTGTGGTAAGTGTATGTTTATTGGATATTTTCTAATCTTCTAATAATACAACTGTAAAAGAAATTAATAAAACTATGTTGAATGCTATTAATTTTATTATATTAAGTTATTTATATATTAAAAATCTTTAAAATTAGATTATTCATAGTGTTTTACATTATCGAATCCGTCATTTTCTATATTACGACATTATTTGTATAAAGTTTCCAAATGATTCGAAAGCTTTGGCGTAAAATTTCAAAATGTTTCAAAACATTTACGTAAAAAATTTTACACAAATAAGAATGTTTCGAAAAATACATTTAGATATTTTATACAGCAGAAGTTTATTAATCCGGAACTTTTTAAAGAATCGCCGATTGTATGGTATCAGGAACATTATCATCTTTTTTAGAATTGGCATTTAGCGGTATGTAATGCGTTAAACTTAGGGCTAGAAAAGTAATAATATATATATATATTTGGTAATAAATAGTTTATTTTTAATGAATCGCTTTTCCTCGTATATGCGAATACTCCTGTTCAAGTTATCGAATCGCGAATCCTCGCGAGTATCATATGCGATTCTCGCGTTAACATATGATAGTTTTCTAACAAATGTATCGAATCGTCGCGATAATTCGTACAATGACAGAATTCCACCATCCTTAATACTTAATAACTTCCGTTTAAATTTTTTGAACTTTGCACAGGGTTTTTTATGTAGAGATTCGTGTTATTTAATATTAGAGGTAAAAGATCGAGAAGGTAAAAGAGTGAAAGGTAATGTATAATATTTGTAAGAATTTTCTCGTTATTATTATTTATATGTGTTTATGAACCTCTTATCTATCCTTGATATTATATGTTTTACCATTATATAGGGTGTAATTTTATCTTGAAGCAATTAAATAACATAATTGGATCCCATTATTTTGGAAAAATGTATAGACAAAACTTGTAGGGTGTCGAGGGGGACAATCAATTGGTGACCTCAGATGTTTCCCATTAGAAAAAGCTTATAATTTTAATCTTAAAACAATCTTGACTTTTCACCTAGACAATAGGGTCAAAAGTACATCCGGTTTTGAAAATTCCTGCTCTTTCCATTTCCGAGGTGAAAAATATGTTCCCATTAAAAAAAACAGACTTGACCTCCAAATGACCTTGAAGTCACATCTGAAATCATTAATTAATTGGCCCCTCGACACTCTACAACTTTTTTCTATACCTTTTCTTAAAATAAAGAGATTCAATTAAGTTATTTAATTGTCTCAAGAGAAAAAACATACCCTGCATAATAATTAATAATAGAATTTTTAAAATAAAATGTTGTAAGAGATGAATGACAAGCAATTTTAAATATTTATGCTGGGATATTCGGTGCTGATATCTATTGAGTTTGCATATTATCCATTCTTTCATAGTTCATTTGATCCGGACTTATTTATTTTTCTGGCATTTGTTTTTCACTAGATATTTTTCCCTGTCCATAGTTTAGTATGTACTGCAGAGTAAATGATACAGTCGACTCCCATATAATTACGGTCCCTATAATTACGATTCCTATAAAACTACGAAAAAATATACGTATTTTGGAAATGTTGAGTCGGATTAGTGTAGAATCGATTAATTTTATGGAAGAAAACCTTTCAATCAGCCGTAGTCCGTAAACTTGACACGTGTCGGGCTGTGATTGGAACGACTTGTAAGAAATCGGATTCCTAATAAATTGGAACGTATCTATATCTTATAGGGGGTCGACTGTACATCATATTTCTGGAACTCTGTAGTTGACTGTTTCCTTCTTGACAAAATACATGGCAGCCTTGATTTTTACATACGTCCCATTGTCTCAAAGGTGGCAGTTCTTCTCAATAAACCTGTTTTGTCACATTTACTACATAATATCTTCAGCAGTTCCTGAGGGAATGCTCATGCACAGAACATCTGCAACTTTGCTTATTAATACCATCTCATAATACTCAGTTATTGTTTTGAAAACTATAGAAGTGTCTTTGAAGTAAGCTCTAATTATATGTGAATAAAAAAACCAAATTATAACTTGATATTAACTTATGTTTCTATTTGTTCAATGCGTTTTGTGTTATATTACAATGCTACAGTAGCAATACTGTGGAATTTATTTATGATATTCGTGAAAATAATTGTAACAGGTTCATCAGCATAAAAAGTAAACATAATATGAAAAAGTAAACTTCATGTAAATGTAGAAAAAGCAAAAAAAAGCTGAGTTGGGTTGACACAGCATTTAGCAAGAAGCTATTATATTGTTTAACAATATATTTATATATTTTTGTTTGCGAAGATTTACGATTGAGATTATGTATATCGCTGTATGTTCTTAGTAAAATATTAAATTATTCATTATAAATGTTTAAACATCCCTACACACGAGGATAATGATATTTATATAATTTTTTAGTTATAGAAGTTGCGTTTATCACATCCATTAAGTCGTCACATTTCATTGTTTGACAGAAGCTTGGAATAGAATACGAAATAAAGGATGTATCTAAGTATAATGTTAATTGTTTATGTTTTCATCTGTATTGTTATGTTATGGATAAGGTAAGTGAAGTTACTTTCGATTGTAATGAAATTATTTACAATATTTATATTATAACTATATAATTAAGAATTAGTAATAAAAGACTAAAATTATCAATCCACAAATACATTGAATTTTTTAAAATTGGATTTTCAAGTAAGAATATTTATTTTATTTGCATTAGAAGAATAAGGACTTTTGCATTATAAATTAATTATTTTTATTATTATACGCATTCTATGCATTACACAAAATAAAGTACTGTACATAAAATTCGATTGTTTATAGTTAGCTTACGTAACGAGCTGTATTCAGTTACTTAAATTAACATTGACTTATTATATGTAAATATTTTTGTAAGTAAATTAGCATAAATGATAGTAAAACTACTTTAGTTGAACTAAGTCAACAAATGTCACAAAATAAACCATTGGTGGAATGTGCCCTATATACTCCAGGTTATTCTGTTATTCGATAACTTTTGGTAGTTTTATTTATAAATATTTCCTGTTCAGTGTGAAATCCGGATCAATTACAATATATAGAACACAATATTATTGTTTCGATACACAACTTAAAGACATTTTAGAAGTGCTTCATATTGTGAAATGACCTGTACTTTATCTAAACTATATCATTGTTACTCTATTTCAATTTTGAATTATTTTCTATAATACATGTTTCAAATGTATTCTGCCTATACTTAGTATAAGAGTTTACAATTTTTCGAATTTGATTGAGTTTACAGGATAAGATAACCCATGAGATGAGCTATCTGCCAAATATAAGTGAACTTTTATAAAAACTGGCACTTATTTAGGCATCAGACACGTATGACACTACGAAAATCCCCACGTAACCAATCGTAAGAAAATAATAATGTGGTATAAATTTAAATTTTTTTATTCCTGAGTCATTTATCATCTTCTTTAGGTTCGTCTGAATATAAAAAAATAAGATGATAAAGACAATAAACATTGGGTTATTTAAACGATGGATTATTATCACTTGAAATTTATTACAATTTAATATATATTCGTATATCTTCGTACACATACGCTAAATTTGTGTTGAATATAAATAAATAGGTGTATATCTCCATTTTTGCTTTATTTTCTCTAATTAAGTCAGATAATAGTGTAAGTATAATACGCTACTCTACAATAATGAACTGGACACATGTCAAGTTCGGTGGTGGTGGTGTTCTTGTTTGGGGGTGTTTTTCATGGTATGGCCTGGGACCTTTGCATGCTGTTCCTGGTAAATTGAATACCTACGCATACATGAACGTTTTGGACAATGAGGTTCACTTCTTACGCTTTGGTAATTTTATGGAATGGATGAATGTTACTTTCAAGAAGACAATGCTTCATGTCATGTTGCAGCTTCTGTCAAGCAGTGGTATCAAGATACGGATGTCAATTATCTTCCCCGGATTGTTCAGAGACCCGATCTAAACCAATAGAACATTTTTGGGACGAGTTTAGAGCAACGCTTAAGGACCAGGGAACCACGTCCAAAATCTACAACTGAGCTAGCGACATTATTGAGGAGGGAATGGACACAAATGCCCATAGCTGTTTATCAAAACCTTGTTGAAAATATTCCCAGAAGGGTTGCTAATATAATTGCAGCACGTAGGGGCCTCCATCTATTAAAGCATGTATTCTTTACCCTATGCCATCACTTTTTGCTGTCCGGTCCATTGTTGTAGAGAAGTGTATAATATCTACGAATAGTTAGAAAATCTATAACATTGCAATTAATGGGACATTACTTGCAATGTTCAATACAAATCTATAACATTGCAAGATGGTTACTGGCTAGGTTTTTATCTTGCCAATAACACTTTTTGGCTAATTAATTAATGAATACTTTCGGCAGGTTTATTTAGCAACTTTACAACCCAAACGCTCTTTACCTCTTGCAATTGGCTATGTAAGATACTGAATAACCTTTTGGAAAATCCAATGAAATTTATCTTGATTTACATTTTACAAACAATACTAAATCAATTTTAGAAATGTCAATCTAACTTAAATTATTCCGCTTTTTTGTATATGCCATTCAACAGCCATAAACTAATAAAATCAAGTTTAGTGGTTATAAAATCATTGTGTGGTAAATTGCCATATGTTGACGTATTACTAATTATACTTAAAATCGGTTTATAGTAAATCTATAACATTACATAATTTTAAAAAATCAAACCTTTATATTATATCATCCTCTAGAGTTAATAAATGTAATTTTAAAGAATATAACATTGTCATGTCATTCCATAAGATACAATTAATAATTCCTAAGCTTTTAATCGTAATAAATCGTTCTAATTTCTAAAAATAAACATTGATAAAAAGTTAAAATTCAGCTTTTAGTAAACAGTAACATGTAATTCGTACAGACAGAGAAAACAAAAGATGTCTTTGTTTCAACGTTATGGAATTCCAGGCCCAAAACCGAACTTTTTCTTCGGAAATTTAATTGAATTCAATAAAGAGGTGAGAATTTTTTCTTTAAAATAAAGTCGCANTTATTCAATTTAAACGCTTACAGCTTCAACACATATTTTCTGTACTATATTCTGTATATATTCAATACAATTTTATCATAAAGTTTATTTAAAACAGGAATATTTACACAAATTATTGACTTTATTTAACGTTGGATAACCGTCCAGTGACGAGCTTTCTGAAGTTTTTCCAATCTTTTTAATTGATAACTGACTTATAACATTAATCTGAAATAAATTCACGATCTATCTAAGAAGAGGAACTTATTCTATGTCAAAAAATTTCAACTTACAGTTCACTATTCCTAAGAACACTTTCCAACCATTTATATTTTGTCCGCATTTCTAAACTGTAGTTCACGAGCTACAAATTGAGAGATTTAAAAACAAAATAAGTTTTCACTAAATTGCAGTCGGATTTCCACGTGTTTTTCTATCAAATCTGCCACTTTTTCAAAAACAAAACTGAGTTTTCTCTTATAATTTTACAAAAAACAATCTTTATTTGGAAAATTAACAAAATATTAAATAGCCTACGTTACGTGACCTATAATTTGCAGGACAGCTTATAATAACACGCAAGTGTCCTACTTTGGTATGTATCCTACGTTTGAAGTTATTATCCTTACAATATAATTAATATAATCCGTTGAATTTTCATTCAGTATAAGTGTGAGCAATACAGTATTTTATAGAACATTGAACTGATTTATGATGTAAATATTTCGTAAAATTTTTTAAAGCAGAATTAATAATAAATTTTAGCACTCAAAAGTATTTAAGTTGTCTTGGAAGTGAAAAAGCATGGACATGCGTTAATTATTTGTTAGAAATGCCCTGAACAAAAATTTTGGCAGTAAAAAAAAAGCAGAGTGATCCACGATTGTAAATTTATCAATTCGAGCAGTTCGGAAGCGGAATAACCTTGTTTTTTTTTCCTCGAGCCCATGTAATTTTTTACCGGTCCGTAAAGAAAGAGGCACAGTGGTGAGAAATGAAGAGCTACGGATTATTGTACTTCAGAGAAATCACTGGAGATTATTGATTAGCATAATTTGTGTCTGTTAACGAAAGCTGTAGAGTAACGTTGGAAGTGCTTAGCGAACACTCTGAACGTTTAAATTGTTTATATTAAATTGACGGTAATTAGTTTCTTATAGTGAATTTCATACAAAATCAAAAAATAAATTCAAAATTTATACGAAAGTAAAGCTGTAAATCAAAGGGTTAATCATTCGAAAGTGAAAGGCAAACACTTGAATTTGCATTAGTCTACTGTATACCAGATATGTAGCCTAATATGCTAATAACTTATTTTCCTCTTACAGATAAATTCTAATTAATAACGTAAAATAGTTTAAATAAATTCATTTTCTATTAATTTTCTTATTAAAATGTATTTTCGAACACAGTAAAACGACTTTAAACTGTGGTAAGTGTATGTTTATTGGATATTTTCTAATCTTCTAATAATACAACTGTAAAAGAAATTAATAAAACTATGTTGAATGCTATTAATTTTATTATATTAAGTTATTTATATATTAAAAATCTTTAAAATTAGATTATTCATAGTGTTTTACATTATCGAATCCGTCATTTTCTATATTACGACATTATTTGTATAAAGTTTCCAAATGATTCGAAAGCTTTGGCGTAAAATTTCAAAATGTTTCAAAACATTTACGTAAAAAATTTTACACAAATAAGAATGTTTCGAAAAATACATTTAGATATTTTATACAGCAGAAGTTTATTAATCCGGAACTTTTTAAAGAATCGCCGATTGTATGGTATCAGGAACATTATCATCTTTTTTAGAATTGGCATTTAGCGGTATGTAATGCGTTAAACTTAGGGCTAGAAAAGTAATAATATATATATATATTTGGTAATAAATAGTTTATTTTTAATGAATCGCTTTTCCTCGTATATGCGAATACTCCTGTTCAAGTTATCGAATCGCGAATCCTCGCGAGTATCATATGCGATTCTCGCGTTAACATATGATAGTTTTCTAACAAATGTATCGAATCGTCGCGATAATTCGTACAATGACAGAATTCCACCATCCTTAATACTTAATAACTTCCGTTTAAATTTTTTGAACTTTGCACAGGGTTTTTTATGTAGAGATTCGTGTTATTTAATATTAGAGGTAAAAGATCGAGAAGGTAAAAGAGTGAAAGGTAATGTATAATATTTGTAAGAATTTTCTCGTTATTATTATTTATATGTGTTTATGAACCTCTTATCTATCCTTGATATTATATGTTTTACCATTATATAGGGTGTAATTTTATCTTGAAGCAATTAAATAACATAATTGGATCCCATTATTTTGGAAAAATGTATAGACAAAACTTGTAGGGTGTCGAGGGGGACAATCAATTGGTGACCTCAGATGTTTCCCATTAGAAAAAGCTTATAATTTTAATCTTAAAACAATCTTGACTTTTCACCTAGACAATAGGGTCAAAAGTACATCCGGTTTTGAAAATTCCTGCTCTTTCCATTTCCGAGGTGAAAAATATGTTCCCATTAAAAAAAACAGACTTGACCTCCAAATGACCTTGAAGTCACATCTGAAATCATTAATTAATTGGCCCCTCGACACTCTACAACTTTTTTCTATACCTTTTCTTAAAATAAAGAGATTCAATTAAGTTATTTAATTGTCTCAAGAGAAAAAACATACCCTGCATAATAATTAATAATAGAATTTTTAAAATAAAATGTTGTAAGAGATGAATGACAAGCAATTTTAAATATTTATGCTGGGATATTCGGTGCTGATATCTATTGAGTTTGCATATTATCCATTCTTTCATAGTTCATTTGATCCGGACTTATTTATTTTTCTGGCATTTGTTTTTCACTAGATATTTTTCCCTGTCCATAGTTTAGTATGTACTGCAGAGTAAATGATACAGTCGACTCCCATATAATTACGGTCCCTATAATTACGATTCCTATAAAACTACGAAAAAATATACGTATTTTGGAAATGTTGAGTCGGATTAGTGTAGAATCGATTAATTTTATGGAAGAAAACCTTTCAATCAGCCGTAGTCCGTAAACTTGACACGTGTCGGGCTGTGATTGGAACGACTTGTAAGAAATCGGATTCCTAATAAATTGGAACGTATCTATATCTTATAGGGGGTCGACTGTACATCATATTTCTGGAACTCTGTAGTTGACTGTTTCCTTCTTGACAAAATACATGGCAGCCTTGATTTTTACATACGTCCCATTGTCTCAAAGGTGGCAGTTCTTCTCAATAAACCTGTTTTGTCACATTTACTACATAATATCTTCAGCAGTTCCTGAGGGAATGCTCATGCACAGAACATCTGCAACTTTGCTTATTAATACCATCTCATAATACTCAGTTATTGTTTTGAAAACTATAGAAGTGTCTTTGAAGTAAGCTCTAATTATATGTGAATAAAAAAACCAAATTATAACTCGATATTAACTTATGTTTCTATTTGTTCAATGCGTTTTGTGTTATATTACAATGCTACAGTAGCAATACTGTGGAATTTATTTATGATATTCGTGAAAATAATTGTAACAGGTTCATCAGCATAAAAAGTAAACATAATATGAAAAAGTAAACTTCATGTAAATGTAGAAAAAGCAAAAAAAAGCTGAGTTGGGTTGACACAGCATTTAGCAAGAAGCTATTATATTGTTTAACAATATATTTATATATTTTTGTTTGCGAAGATTTACGATTGA